>NC_029788.2:83504061-83519199 GCF_000816755.2 Arachis ipaensis | reverse complement strand
AAGTTAAAAAAATATATTCTTTTAAATTGGAAAATAAAAAAACACCAAAAATAAATTAATCTTTTTTTGGTGACCAAAAATAAATTAATCTAATATAATATAACCAAAAGTATTAATATAAAAATAAAAAATCTAGTAGTTTAGCTGTTTTGTTGCCCCGTTTTCCCCCTCGTTTGTGTTGGATTATTATGAACCAAAGGAAGTGATTGATAAGTACCTCTCATTCTGAAATAGGAGAATATAAAATCGGAACCATGGATTTGAGAAAGAAATTTATCCATATTTCTTGTAACTCAATTTAGGATCTGCCTTTTGGTGGGCATGCATTGTTGTATCATGACCTGTTTATTCCAAAAGAAAACAAGTTTGAATTAAGCATGAACGTTATAAAGCACGCGTTACAATAATAAGTAATAATAATTGCATATAGTAAAACAAATTTGTAAACATGGGAGAGGCAGAGAAAGAAAGAGTGATTACCGGGGGAGATTATGGGTTGGAAGAAGAGAAAGATGGAGAGTTCCATTTACATTTACATTCACATTCACAAACACAAACGCAGCAGCAGCCAAACACGTCCCTTGCGGATCTGAACATGCTGCTTGTATTCCTTTCCTTAATATACATTTCAACCGATGAGTGCATTGAAGAAGGAGAAGGAGAAGAAGACGAAGATAAGGAGAGCACCCACATCAGAAGGGAAAAGGAGCAGGTTCCTGTGGCCAAGGCATGCACCCTATCAAGAATACAAGACAAGAGAAATGATCCTAAGCTTGGCAGGAGATCCTTTCCATCAAGATTTCAAACTACCATTAGAGATTCCAGGTACCTGCCATTCTCACCCTTTCTATTAATTAATATATCTGAATATGAAATATCCAAATATATATACTAAAAAATGAGAGTATTATAATAAGGAAGCTAATTATTTGTCTAGGATTATGGGGATTTAATAAAATGGAAACTCAATACTATAACACGTAGAAATTGTAGCATCAAGTCATTCACGTCAAAGACTAGGCATGTTTGTTATCTTTTATTCAGGCATGGAAGAAAAATGTGAAGAAAAGTATCGTTCTACTTGTACGTGGGCGTGGATTACAATTACACAAGTTAAATCAACGATTACAGAGAACCGTTCGCAAAACTTTTGCCAGTGCTTTCGTACATATTCTTACGGGAACACCAACACCTTCTGTTTTAGAAGCCATTGATCACAAAATGGATGAAGGAGATAGGGAAGTCTTGTACCTAGGCTATGGCAATCTCCTTGCATTGTTTTCCAGATGCCATTTCTTGTGCACACAAGAAGTCTCTCTTAGACTGCTTCTTACCGTTTTAATTCTGTTATTTTTGGCTAAAATGTAAAAGGTAAAAACTATGTTGGGTTTATAACAACTATAAATTATCTTTGAATGAAAACCAAGTTCATTCAAATACACGGTAATAATATGTTACGCAAGTCCTAGAATCAGATAAGCCGTTCATTATACATTTATACTGAATTCAAAGTAACAAAAATTTGTACTGGAACATAGTAATCGGTTTTGATCCCAACAATTGGTATTGTAAACATAGGATATATTCTATCATGTTCTAGGCATATATAGCCACTCCTATACAAATAATTGCCACAATTTAGATTCAAAAGGCAGTATATAGATTTCTTCCACTAGAACCAATAATTCGATGAAGGAAGAATTCAGCTTACATTTCGAACACTCTTCCACCCAATCAGTTAACAAACCTGGACCATTTGTATATTGAATGAGCAAAAAGAGGAATCAAGACGATTACTTACAGAAATATAACAAAAAGCACCAATTGCAATCAACTACTAATAAAAGCAAACTAATATCACGTTATTTTAAAAGCAAACATGAAGTAAAAAGAAAAAAAAAAAAAAGCCAGGGTTATTGTTTGTGCAAGTCTGGCAGCTTAAAAATTCGCACGAGAAAGCAAGTCATAATAATGAATACACTCTGGAGAGCTATGGAGGAGCGAAACTCCAGCAGTAAAAATGCTTTCTTCACTCGTGCAGAAAAAGCCAAGCACATATGTCGTTCAGTCGTTGTATTGTTTTTCCACAACAGTTATTGCCAGAGAAGATGAATAAGAAGCTAATGCTACAGGATGTTCCCAAGGAAATACAAATAGGAAACAAGGGAATTCATTTATAGAGAGATGAAAAACAAGAAAATAGCCCTAATTTGCCATCTCTGCATCCCCTTGCCTACCAAAAACCCCCAAACAGGCAAACTGATATATCCTTCAGTCTGATATTCTGAACTCCACTCCTAAAACGTCCTTCACCACCTCATTTGTTACAAATGCAATTGCTATGGATGGGACGACCTGCAATA
The DNA here is from genome assembly GCF_000816755.2 of Arachis ipaensis. Classification (NCBI taxonomy): domain Eukaryota; kingdom Viridiplantae; phylum Streptophyta; class Magnoliopsida; order Fabales; family Fabaceae; genus Arachis; species Arachis ipaensis. The sequence goes on along the minus strand of NC_029788.2, from coordinate 83,516,836 downwards.
TAGAGTTGAAGAATGGTTTTAGCAACATGGGAAAATTAAGGCCTTCGAAAATTGGCTAGTGTAAATGAGAATTGAGATCATCCATAAGCACCAACCATCTAGTAAGGCATTAAACAAATCGAAATATTACAATTTCTTCAGTTTATCACATCCTACAAAGAGGCTGCTATGCACTTGTTCATTGATTTGTGTGGCTACGGACTGCAACCCAAATTAGTTATAAATAACTCATGACTCTTCAAAATAGGACAGCACTAGTGAGTAGACAAGGGTGGAAAATCCAAGGCCAACATATCATTTCTTGAATCAGACCACAGAAACTTCAGATAAGTAGAGACAATGCAACTGGGTAGAAGCTTGTTAAGTTTGAAGTATTAACTAGTGGGGAAACACCAACAAATGATGGGCTAATCACACAACTGACACCAAGTCATCATGTGACAAAGTGAGCAGCACAAAGTAAATCTACAATCAAGTTGGATATAGCAACCAGATTTTGCAAAACTAGATGATTCATGAGCATATTAACATAAAGATTTACATTTACAAAATTGGGCACCAGACCCTTGTATAATGCACCAACTCCTTCATACCGAACAGTTTTCCTAAATGCATCAACCATGCTAGTATATTCAAGTGGGGCCTTTATCCTTCCATCGCCTGCTACAACAGAGGCAGCATGGTTCCACCCCACCATCTGCATTCGTCGACGAATGACATCAAGGGGATAAGCAACAGTTTGCCCAACAGTTCCAGCTGCAGCACCACATGCCAGGCGAGTTGTCACACTCAACTCAAAATCTTGCACTAGACCAAATGGATTGGATTTAACTAACCAATCTTTCAAAGACTCAAACAGCAAAGTTTAGACCTACATATGTGTTGGGAAAACTCAACACAGGTTTAAAACAAGAACCTGTCTAACAGCGGAAGCACCAGAAATAATTTTTTCACAACCTGTGCGATTAAATAGGTAATATCAAAGATACTCCAAGCAACAATTATAATGACAGAAATTAAATTATCAGACACTAGAATTTTAACATGGGAAAACCCCCAAAAGAGGGGCAAAAAATCTACGGGACCTAGTCTAGAAAAATCTTCCACTATCAGAATAATGGGTACACAAACAGTCTTCCTAGTGACACTAGGGCATCTCAACAATCAACAAAATACATCACCAAAACTGGTGAAATCAACATAAACCCTCCACAAAGTGGGTATCTCAAATTAGGCAAAAGAGAAGGCAATACAACTAGTAAGTTATATCCTAATGTTCATCTCTACACCAGGAATAACATACTAAAATTTTATAAGAAATGGAGCAAGTTTACCAAGTCAATATGATCAAGGTTGGCATGCCCTTTTCCCCCAAATTCTTCTCCTCTTCGACGCCGCACTATTCCTTTTTTCTTTGTTTTGTAAATGAGAGAGCCAAGCCTCTCGTTCTCTCTCCCTCCGTGGCTTATATGCCACTTTCTTTGTTTATTTTTTTTTTCTTTTAAAACTTGTGGGTCCCACTTGGTTGGGGATCCACCAACAAATCTCCCCTCACCAACTCAAGTGGGGATAGGCTGCTCTACTAAGTCCACCTTCTCTTTGCAGTAATCAAACTTCACTGCAGGTAAACTCTTAGTCATCATATCTGAACCATTATCATCAGTATTGATCTTTTCAAGTGCATATGACTTCATCTCAAGCGCTTGACGTATCCAATGATACCTCATCTCTATGTGCTTCGATCTGGAATGAAACGTCGGATTCTTGTTGAGATGGCTAGCACTCTGACTGTCACAGAATAACACAAACTTCTCTTGATTGATGCCTAACTCTTGTAGAATTTTCTTCATCCACAAGAGTTCCTTAGAAGCTTCAACAACAGCAATGTATTCTGCCTCTGTAGTAGACAAAGCAACACATTTTTGAAGTCGAGATTGCCATGACACAGCTCCCCCTACAAAAGTCATCATATAACCAGAAGTAGACTTCCTTGAATCAAGATCCCCAGTCATATCTGCATCTGTGTAACCATCCAACACAGGTTGGACACTCCCAAAGCATAAACAAACTTTGGAAGTACCATTAAGGTATCTGAGAATCCACTTCACTGCTTGCCAGGATTAGAGAGAACCGACTAACAACTCCAACAACATGAGCAATATCCAGCATGGTGCAAACCATAGTATACATCAAACTGCCAACTGCAGATGCATATGGAATCTTCTTCATTTCTGCTTTCTCTTTCTCACTTGTAGGACATTGCTGCGAACTCAGCTTGAAATGACTAGTAAGTAGAGTACTAACAGGTTTGGAACTACTCATGCTAAACCTCTCTAAAACATTCTCAATGTACTTCTGCTGCGACAACCACAATTTTTTTCCATTCTTCCTGTCACGAGTGATACTCATGCCAAGAATTTTCTTTGTAGGATCCAAATCCTTCATAGCAAAGGATATGTTCAAGTCTTTCTTAAGACTTTCAATCTTCTTAGTGTCATGACCAACAATCAACATGTCATCAACATAAAGCAAAAGAATTATAAAATCACCATCAGAGAATTTTTAACATAGACACAATGATCAGAAGAAGTCTTACTATACCCATGACCTTCTATGAAGGAATCAAACTTCGTGTACCACTGCCTTGGCACTTGCTTCAACCCATATAAGCTCTTCTTCAACTTGCATACAAGGTGCTCCTTTCCTTTAACCTCGAAACCCTCTGGTTGTCCATATAGATTTCTTTATCTATGTCACCGTGAAGGAATGCAGTCTTCACATCAAGCTGCTCAACCTCTAAATTCAAGCTAGCCGCTAATCCAAGCACAACTCAAATAGAGGACATCTTCACAACTGGAGAGAAAATCTCCTCAAAATCAATACCTTTCTTTTGCTTAAAACCTTTCACAACCAATCGAGCTTTGTACCTTGGCCGTGAGACATTTTCATCCACTTTCAACTTGAACACCCATTTATTCTTGAATGCTCTCTTACCCTTCGGCAACTTCACCAATTCAAAAGTATGATTCTCATACAAGGATTTCATTTTTTCTTGCATGGCCTTCAACTAATCTTCCTTATGCTCATCAGACATAGCTTCCTGGTAGCTGTCTGGCTCCCCAGTCTCAGTGTTCATCACATACTCATGAAGAGAGTATTTCTGAGAAGGATGACGCTCTCTAGTAGATCTTCTCAATTCAGGCTCAACTGGTGGTTTAGGTGAAACTTCAACATCTGGCACCTCAGGTTGAGGTGTAGGTTCATGCAAATCATCACCATCATTATCAACTTGTACATCTCCCCCATCAACAGGAGGTCTAGTGGAAGGACCAGGTTCATCAGCAGCAGAACATCTAACAGTTACTGTTGGCTTATCTGTCTTCTCAAGATCTTCCATAGTTTGGTCTTCAAGAAAAATCACATCTCGGCTTCTAATTATCTTCTTGCTCACCGGATCCCACAATCTGTAACCAAAGTCTTCGTGACCATAACCCATGAAGATACACTGCTTTGACTTTCCATCAAGTTTAGACCTTTCATCTCTTGGAATGTAAACAAAAGCTCTGCAGCCAAACACTCTCAAGTGACTATAGGAGACATCTTTCCCTCTCCAAACTTTCTCTGGAACATCACCATTTAGTGGAACAGCTGAAGAAGAAAGGTTGATCAAATCTACTGCAGTCCTCATTGCTTCACCCCAAAAGGATTTAGGCAACTTTGCATGAGAGAGCATACACCTGACTCTATCATTGATAGTGCGATTCATTCTCTCAGCAACTCCATTATGTTGAGGAGTCTTAGGAACCATTTTCTCAAGCTTGATCCCATGTCCTTTACAATACTCTTCAAATGGACCCCTGTATTCACCACCATTATCTGCTCGAACACATTTTAATTTCCTTCCTGTTTTTCTTTCAACACTTGCATGAAAGTGTTTGAAAATTCCGAGCACCTGGTCTTTAGATTTCAAAACAAAAGCTCACACTTTTCGAGAATAATCATCAATGAAAGTAACAAAATATGATGCACCACCTAGTGTTTTAGCATCTATAGTGCAAACATCAGTGTGAACTAAATCTAGAACATGTGATCTCCTATGAGGTCCAGAATTATGAAATGATACTCTAGCATGCTTTCCAACAAAACAATGAGTGCAAGTATTTAAAGTTGTACCTTTCACGGGAAGTGAGTGCTTTTTGGCTAAGACGCTTAGTCATTTCTCGCTCAAGTGACCAAGACGTATATGCCACAAATCAGAAGAGGAATCATTAGCTACATTCACATCTTCTTTGCACAACTTTGCTTGCAACCGGTAGAGAGTAGTGAGACTATTGTCTTCTCTAGCAACAATGAGAGCCCCTTTGGTAATCTTGCATTTTCCACTACCAAAAGAAGTGCAATATCCCTCTTGATCCAATGCCTTCACTGAAATGAGATTGAACCGTATATCTGGTGCATGCCTAACATTCTTCAACTACAACTTGCATCCCATGTTGGTTTCAAGCCACAAATCACCCATACCAATGATATCACACACTCCTTTATCTCCCAATTTGATCTTGCTAAAATTTCCAGCAGTATAGGAAGTGAAAAATTCACGTTTTGGAGTGACATGACATGAGGCACCAAAGTCTATAATCCAAGTGGAATCATCACAGACAAGATTCACATAACTTTCATCATATGTGATAAGAACATCTTCATAAACAATAGCAGCAGTTTCTTTATCACTATCTTTACCTTTTTCTTCGTTCCTTCCTCTTGATTGTTCTCTTTTCAAGAACCTACAATACCTCTTGATATGCCCTGGCTTGGCACAATGGTGACAAATGAACTCTTTTCTTGGCTTGTACTTTCCTCTTAACTTGCTTCGACTCTCTGACCTGTCAGAGCTGTGAGGTTTTCTACTTTGACTTCTCCTCCGTGACTCTGAAACAAGTGCTTCTGACTAGGAAGAGGCATTAGTCAAACCTCGCTCTCTTCTTCTGGCTTCTTCATTCAACATACTCTCTTTAACCATTGCTAACGTCAACTTTTTTTTTTGGAGCTGAATTAGTTAGTGTCACAACCAGAACTTCCCAACTATCAGGAAAAGAGCTCAACAACAACAAGACTTGCAACTCATCATTCAAAGTGATTTCATTATTTGTCAGTTGGTTCACCGTCTCCTAAAAAATGCTCAAGTGCTTCGGCATTGATTTACCTTCAACATACTTCATATTGACAAGCTTCCAAATCAAGAATGCTTTGTTTTGCACATTCTTTCTCTCATATAACTCCTTCAATTTCATCCATATCTTCTCAGCGTTCGTTTCGGTGTTAACATGTGGATACACGCTAAGATCAAGTCATTGCCTAATCAAAGCAACTGCCTTCCGATTCAGCTTCTTCCATTCAGCATCAGATTTAGTACTTTTGGATTTATCTCCCTCCACAAGATCATACAAGTTCTTACTATACATCATATCTTCCATGAGGGTCTTCCAAATTGAATAATTTTGGGAATTCAATTTGACCATATTCGGTCCATGAGTATTTTCCTCCATTTAATCAGCACAGAAATAAACAACCAAAGCTCTGGATACCACTTTGTTGGGAAAACTCAACACAGGTTTAAAACAAGAACGTGTCTAATAGCAGAAGCACCAGAAATAATTTTTCCACAACCTGTGCGATTAAATAGGCAATACCAAAGATACTCCAAGCAACAATTATAATGGCAGAAATTAAATTATCAGACACCAGAATTTTAACGTGGAAAAACTCCCAAAAGAGGGACAAAAAACCCACGGGACCTAGTCCAGAAAAATCTTCCACTATCAGAATAATGGGTACACAAACAGTCTTCCTAGTGACACTAGGGCATCTCAACAATCAACAAAATACATCACCAAAACTGGTGGAATCAACATAAATCCTCCACAAAGTGGGTATCTCAAATCAGGCAAAAGAGAAGGCAATACAACTAGCAAGTTATATCATAATGTTCATCTCTACACTAGGAATAACATATTAAAATTTCATAAGAAATGGAGCAAGTTTACCAAGTCAATGTGATTAAGGTTGGTATGCCCTTTTCCCCCAAATTCTTCTCCTCTTCGACGCCGCACTGTTCCATTTTTCTTTGTTTTGTAAATGAGAAAGCCAAGCCTCTCGTTCTCTCTCCCTCCGTGGCTTATATGCCACTTTCTTTATTTATTTTTTTCTTTTAAAACTTGTGGACCCCACTTGGTTGGGGACCCACCAACAATATGGAACCTGGAAAACATGAAAACAATTAAAATAAGAAAGCATTAATTCTAATAACAGCACTACAGCCACTACAGCATGAGAGGAGGGGGTGGGGAACTTTAGGGAGTTAATTATATCAGTTGCATGAATTGCCCAAGCACAATATTAAGGTTTGTCATATTTGCCATTATGATCATGACTGTAATCATCAACTTTGTAAAGAAGTAAAAATGAAAAGATCACTCACAACTCCAATGACTGAAGGAAGCCAACCCTTATATAAAGCACGTGGGCATTCTTCCCTAAGCACAGTTGTCAAAGCATGGAACATCCCTCTGTATTGGTAAGGGGACTTCTCTGTCTGCAAATACAACAAAAAGCATACTATAAATATTAAGAGCAGTAGAGCACAAAGAACACGAAGAAAACCAATGTTATATCTTCTCTCTATGTGATTTGCAAACCAAGCAATTGGTAAAAAGAAAAATGAAGGTAAAGATGTACATGTACAGTTATCCTGCCTCGAACCATATCCATTGGGTAAGTTGCGGACATGGCAATTATTCCAGCACATGCTCCAGCTCCAAGACGTAAAATAGGAGTCAGCTGAGCATCCTCTGCCGAAATCATAAGAAAAACAGTTAGACAAACAGGGTTTTATAATTGAACCCACCCCCAGCCCCTTTCCTTTCTTTAATTGAGAAAAGTTCCACTTCTTATTAATTTTCATTGTTAAGTTTTTATAGGTATCTGTAAAAATATCAGTTAATGAGAAAGCAGTAATTGGAGACCAAAACCTGCAATCCCTCTTGCCCAACAGCAAAAACAGATGGGAAAAGAAAACAATAAATACGAACATACCATTTCTAGTTTTTTGCTGATACAGTTGCAGCATAGATCTGAGAGAAAACAATAGTAAGTGAAACAGGACAGGGACACTTAAAAATATGTCAGATGTAACGAACAAAAAACTGAAACTTGTTAAATGAAACTCCCTATATTCTGCAGTTCAAATCAGACACCCTCCTTTTGATCTCAGTCTCTATATTCAGTAGTCAAAGAAGAACAGAAGAGAACTGAACACAATCCAATGTTCAAACCAGAGATAACAACATGGAATGAAGAAAAATAGAAAATGGGAAGTGAATTATACAAAAGTGGATTGTCAAATGGTAAATGGGATTGAGTCAAAATCTTAAATTTCTCCAAACCCAAATAGGTACTAACTACCAATGTGTGTAACTAATAATCCAGAAAAGGTGCTGGATCTAAAACAAATTTTAGAAACCTTGGGGGATACACAAATGAGGTGAAAATAAGGGTAGGTCCAAACTAAAAAATTTGTTAGGTAGACACAAAATAAAACTGTACATTAATAATTAATAATATTCTTGCAAATATTTTATCTTAATCACTAAACATGGGCATTCAGCATATGATTAAGAGAAAACAATGATGTCATCATTAAAGTTAAGATCTCACAAATCTAAATGTAGTGTTAAAATAAAAAAGCATGTAAAGGAGAAGGGTGTTCATGGAATATAGAGGAAAACAACATTCTCATATTTCAAAAATTTTCACCCAGCAAAACCACCTATTTACAGACAAATTCAACAGTAAATTCAGAGTCATCTAAACATCTAATAAATTTAAAGACAAATTCAGAAGTTCGCATTCTAACAAATTAGTCAAAATCAGCCCTTGATGAAGCAAAGAAGCATCTAAGATTCTGAAATTAAAGCTTTCCAAAGGGACAGAATTAAAAACCAAAAGAGTCCTGATAAAAAGTTGCACTAGGACCATAAAATTATAAGCATGCTTTCAAGGTTTCTCCTAGCAGAATCACAAACAAGAGAGAGCAGAGCAAAGAAGCAACGGCCCCAAGGAGCAAGAGAGTAGAATAATATTACAGCTATTACAGCTAGGATTTACCTCCAATTGTTCAATTTGTTCCCAAGGAGTTTAAATTCAGGTCACAATGCTTCAAGTTCATCTATTACAGCTAGCAATTTCTGTTATTAAAAAATGACATGCAAGACATAAAATCACCAAATACCAAATATATAAATTACTAAATTAAAATAGAGCTTATGTGTGAGGAGAGAATAGAAAGAACAGAGAAGAAGCTTCAAGATTCTGCTATGTGTAGAGAGAGATCTCAATCTTCTATTCCTGCCACTAACTAAACTAACTTCTAGATAAATATGGAGCTAACTGACAAAGAGATATATTACAAATTTAAGCTTCATAATAACTCGGTATATTCAAGGTTTTTTTGCAGAAGAAAAAAGAACCAGAAAAACTATCGTAAGTCATTTTTGCAGGCTCGTGTGTTTTTCTAGTGAGAAAATCTAATTAGTAGATTTCTGTGGTTGCAGAAGATTCCAAAATAGATATGGTGAAAAAGCCCTAACATAATGGATCGAAATTTGGATTAGAGAATAGAGTACCTACCTTAACAAATTGAACAAATGGAAGTTATCAGATAGTAATAACGGAACAAATTGAACTCCTTGTAAACAAATTGAACAAATCAACTAGTAAAGAAATTGGAATAAATACCCATAGTAGTCCCTGAGATTCATGCAATTACTCATAGTAATCCCTAAGATCCCGATTTTCCTATTGTAGTCCTCCAGATAGAGCTCCGAGCACTCAAACTAGTCCCTGGCCATATTTCAGGTGATGATTCATCACCTGAGCGCTGACGTGGCCTCGGATTGCCACGTGGGACGGGTCCCAATGGCTAGCTGAGCTAGCTAAGTTCCAATTTTTACCCAGATTGGTCCCTCTTATTATATGTAACCCTAAATCCCCAAATTCTCAGATACTTCCCCTCTTCGTCTTGTTCATCTCTTCTTCTTCTTCTTTCATACACTTCTTACTGTTCATACACTCCCATCTGGGGCTGCTACTCATGTCGATGATGGGTGGAGGTAGCACTGCAGGTGGAAGCTCTATTCATTCCCCATCTAGCTGGAACCGGACTAGAACGCAAACAAAGAGCAGAAGATCAGCCCCGCCAGAATGGTGCGGCTGTGGCTGTCGGCCAGTTCTCAGATGGTTTGGCACAGATTCGAATCCGAATAAACCGTTCTATGGTTGCCCCAATTATAATGTACGTTAGAATAATTACTTGTGTTGTTATGATTCTCCTCCCCTGACTGTTCTTGTGTTGTTATGATTCTCCTCCCCTGACTGTTCTTGTGTTGTTCATCTCTAAACTTTGATCCTTTATTGGTTACAGACAAGTGGGAAGAGATGGTGCGGGCTTTTTGTGTGGGCAGATTCTGTGAATGAGGAACAGGTTGAAAAGTCAGAATCGTGTGGTGATGAAGTGAAGATCAACTTTGATTGGAGGCTTCGAAGGTTGGAGGAGGATGTCCAGATGCAAAAAGTGATTACCCAGTTGTTAGTGTTAGCTGTGTATGTATTGACAGTGTTGTTGGTGATCTTGTTAAGATAAATTCCATTGTTTATGAAAAAAAAAAATAAAAAAAACTGCTTCTTGAATGGTAAACCACATAGTATAGTATATTAACATTAATTCCATTGTTTATCAAAAAACAACAAAAGTTGAAGGTAAAAGGCAGCCTAGAAATCATTATGCTGCTATCTATAGTTTCATCAAAAGCAAGGCCAAGGCATACCAAAAAGGCCTTTGGATCACAGTTCACCATCTAGTCATTATACGATGTTAAAGACTAATAACACAAAACAAAACAGAAACTCCTAAGTATATATATCTAAAGTATTCAGTTCTTCTTTCTTGGGGGCTTAAATCCTGGCGTTGGGATGAACTGCATCAATTTGGCAAACTTTGAAGATGTTGCTAAAGATGCACCCTGCAAGGGGTTCACTGTCGGTGCGGTTGGCGGCAGAGAGGATCGTCTTCTTGGTGACAGCTTCGAAGGTCTTTTCGGTCCAGGATCCTATAGGAGAAATAAGTGGCATTAAGTATTATTTATGCATGGAAATAATAAAATACTCAAATGTTATATTTTATTTACCTTTTCAAAATCCTCTTGCTCAGAAGCAATAGGCTGAGTTAAGTCGATCTCCTGGGGATTGCTTTCCAAATCTGCTTGGCCAGAATCGTCTTGGGGCTGCTGAACAGGCTGCTCAAGCACATGATGTACTTCATCATTTTTCTTCTTCTCAGCCGCCTCGGCGGCAGCGGCAGCGGCAGCTACAGCGGCAGCGGCAGCTACAGCAGCAGCAGCGGCAGTAGCAGCATCAGCATCTCTCTTCTTTTTGCAGGCTCTCTTCGTATGCCCTTTTTCACCACAGTAACTGCATGTAAAGGCACTCAGCTGTCTCTTTAGGTGTACACCGTCTGCAGTGTTGCCCGACAGTTTTGGGTCAACTTTAGGCTTCTTAGTTCCAAAACCACTCTTCTCATCCGCATCCATCCTCCTCTTCATCTTTAGTTTTCCAGGTTTTGTCTTGATTTTAGGGGCATGTGGCCTGTTACAGTCCTCTGCTTTTTCCCACATTGGTTGACCCGGAATTGGATTAATGTGGTGGTTATAAGTTTTCCTGTATGATTCCATGGTCAGCCATCTGTGACAGAAGTCTTCTGGCTGCTTATTCACACGAGAGAGGGCAGCACAAGCGTGCACACACAGAATACCTGCAGGTGCCAAACAGTGACATGAACCATGATAATAGTTATGGTTGAAGTAAGTAAAATGCATAAAGACAATTAACTTACCCGTTAGCATCCAAAATTGGCATGTGCACAATCTTTTTCCTATGTCCACAACATGGTTAGTTGGATGTCCGTGCACCTCAAATTTTTTGTATCCGTTATCCCCAGTCCAAATAGGCTTCCAATGCTTAGATTCTTTCCTAACCTTTTCCAGCCTGCTCTTTATAACAGGTGTGAGCTTCCCAGTGTGATTCTGCAGCTTTACCTTGTTTTTCGCTATGGATACTTTCTCACCTTCTTCACAAGCTTGCTGCATACCCAATTCCTGTTGGCAGCCCTATTCTTGTCCTCTCTTGGGCAGGTGTGGTCATCATTGAATGTCTTAATTTGCCAACAGGTGTCTTCATGGTCTCTTGATGCATAAGCCACCCATGGGCACTCTTTGACCTTACACACCGTCCTACACCTTATGTTATCATTTTTCACTATCTTTATGCTTCTATCCTCTTGGATTGTATATTCTCTCACAGCTTCTCTAAATTCCCATTTAGATTCGAACTTCATGCCTACCTCAAGGTGCAGCTCTCCAAACCTTGCACCCTCCCTGATGAGCGGATAATTTATACGCTTTTTGGCATTGTTTTTAGTATATTTTTAGTATATTTTAACTAGTTTTTATTATATTTTTATTAGTTTTTAAATAAAAATCACTCTTCTGGACTTTACTATGAGTTTGTGTGTTTTTCTGTAATTTCAGGTATTTTCTGTCTGAAATTGAGGGACCTGAGCAAAAATCTGATTCAGAGGCTGAAAAAGGACAGCAGATGCTGTTGGATTCTGACCTCCCTGCACTCAAAGTGAATTTTCTGGAGCTACAGAAGCTCAATTGGCACGCTCTCAATTGCGTTAGAAAGTAGATATCCTGGGCTTTCCATTAATATATAATAGTTTGTACTTTCCTCGAGATTTGATGGCCCAAACCGGCGTTCAAAGTCAGCATAGAAATTCTGGCGTTTAACTCCAAAACTGGCACAAAAGCTGGAGTTAAACGCCCAAACTGGCACAAAAGCTGGCGTTTAATTGCAAGAAAAGTCTCTACATGAAAATGCTTCAATGCTCAGCTCAAGCACACACCAAGTGGGCCCGGAAGAAGATTTCTGCATTAATTACTGATTTCTGTAACCCTAGGCTACTAGTTTTCTATAAATAGGACCTTTTGCTATTGTATTTTCATCTTTGATAAGTCTTATGCTATCTTAGACACGTTTGGGGGCTGGCCTCACGGCCATGCCTAGACCTTGTTCTTATGTATTTTTAACGGTGGAGTTTCTACACACCATAGATTAAGGTGTGGAGCTCTGCTGCTCTTCATGAATTAATACAAGTACTATTGTTTTTCTATTCAACTCAAGCTATTTCTTCTCCAAGATATTCATTCGTTCTTCAACTTGATGAATGTGATGATCCGTGACACTCATCATCATTCTCACCTATGAACATGTGCCTGACAACCACCTCTGTTCTACTAGCAATGGCTTGAATGCGTATCTCTTGGGTTTCTAATCTAAGATTGGAACCTTCGTGGTATAGGCTAGAATTATTGGCAGCCATTCCTGAGATCCGGAAAGTCTAAACCTTGTCTGTGGTATTCCGAGTAGGATCTGGGAAGGGATGACTGTGATGAGCTTCAAACTCGCGATTATAGGGCGTGTGACAGACGCAAAAGGATCAATGGATCCTATTCCGACATGATCGAAAACCGACAGCTGATTAGCCAATGTTGTGACAAAGCATCAGGACCATTTTCACTTAGAGGACGGTAAGTAGCCATTGACAACGGTGATGCCCAACATAAAGCTTGCCATGGAAAGGAGTATGAATGATTGGAAGAAG
>NC_029788.2:83498602-83503990 GCF_000816755.2 Arachis ipaensis | reverse complement strand
GGAATTGTGACAAAGTGTGATTCACGTTTGAGAGCTTCAAGTCCTTTGGCGCCATTGTTGATGATCACAATTTCGCATACCAAGTTTTTGGCGCCGTTGCCGGGGATTGTTCGAGTTTGGACAACTGACGGTTCATCTTGTTTCTTAGATTAGGTACTTTTCCTTTTTATTTTTCGAAAAAAATTTTCAAAAATACAAAAAGATTTTCTATTTTGTTCTTCAGAGTTTTTAAGAATGAATTCTAGAGTTTCATGATGATTTGTTGAAGTCTGGCTGGCTGAGAAGCCATGTCTAATCTTTTGGACCGAGGTTTCAACTTATCATCACAAGAGCTTGTTGATTTCTATCAATTTTGCTGTTGAAAGCAATGATCTGCTAAAGCTTGGCTGGCCATTGGCCATGTCTAGTATTTTGGACCGGAGCTTTCATTGAAAGCTTAGCTGGCTAGTAAGCCATGTCTAATTCCTGGACCGGAGTCTTAGACTAGCATTGCAATGATTCCTGGAATTCTTATTAAAAGTTTTGATTCTCTTTATTTTCTTTTCCATATAAGTTTCGAAAATAAAAAAAAAATTTTTAAACCATAAAAATCAAAAATATTTTATGTTTCTTGTTTGAGTCTAGTATCAATTTTTAAGTTTGGTATCAATTGCATGTTTTTATTCTTCTTGCATTTTTCAAATATATACATTATGTTCTTCATTGATCTTCAAGTTGTTCTTGATGATTTACTTGTTCTGATCTTTAAATACTCTTATTTTGTGTGTTTTGTTGTTTTTAATAGGCATTTTCAATTTGTTAGTGTCTCTAGTATGAAAATTTCTAAATTTGGTGTCTTGCATGCATTGTTTACTTGATCTTAGTTGCATTTTTATTGTTTCTAATCATCAAAAATTCAAAAATATTTTTAAAACTATGTCTTTTGAAGTCAATAATGCAGAGAATTGAAGATTCAGAACATTCAGCAAAGGAATCAAACAGAAAAAGCTAGGCGTTCAAAACGACCAGTGAAAAAGAAAAACTGGCGTTTAACGCCCAAAAAGGTAGAGATTTGGGCGTTAAACGCATGGGCACCATTCTGGGCGTTTAACGCCAGGATGACACTAGAGGGAAGATTTTGTTTTTAATTCACATTTTTTTCAAGTTTTCATAATTTTTCAAAATCAAATCTTTTTCAAATAATATCTTTTCAATCATATCTCTTTGAAAATCAATTTCTTTCCATTTTATAATTATTTTTACTATTTTCAAAAATCCTTACTTTAATTCAAGATTTACTTCAAAAATTTTCAAGTTGTTACTTGCCTATTAAGAAAGGATCAAATTTTAAATATTAGAATCATATCTTCTAATTTCTTGTTAGTTAAGTAATCAACTTTAGTTTTAAAACTTTCTCTTTTTAATTTTCAATCATATCTTCTCAAACATATCTTTTCAATCACATCTTTTTCAAAATTAATTTTTTTCAATCAAATCTTTTTCTAATTTCAAAATCTTTTTCAAAAATCACTTTATTTCTTTCCCAATCTTAGTTTTCGAAAATCTCAATCAAATTTTCAAATTTCTTTTTAAAATCTTTTAATTAATTTTTGAAAATTCTTCCCCTCTTCTCACATCCTTCTATTTAAGGGACTAAGACTCCTCTTCAAGGTACAATTCGAACTCCCTCCTTTTTTATATGTTCGAATTCTCCTCCATCTACCTCCTCCTTCTATTCTTCTTTTCCTCTGACACCTCAAAGAATTTCTATCCTGTGACATAGAGGATTCCCCACTTTCTTGTTCTCTTCTCTTTCATATGATCAGGAACAAAGATAAAGGCATACTTGTTCAAACTGATCCTGAACCTGAAAGGACCTTGAAGAGAAAGCTAAGAGAAGCTAAAGAACAATTCTCTTTAGAGGGCCTAACAGAGCTCTTCAAAGAAGAAGAAACCATGGCAGCCTAAAATAACAATGGCAACAATGCAAGGAAGGTGCTTGGTAACTTTACTGCACCTACTCCTGATTTCTATGGGAGAAGCATCTCTATCCCTGCCATTGGAGCAAACAAATTTGAGCTTAAGCCTCAATTAGTTTCTCTAATGCAACAGAATTGCAAGTTTCATAGACTTCCATTGGAAGATCCTCATCAGTTCTTAGCTGAGTTCTTGCAAATCTGTGACACTGTCAAGACCAATGGGGTTGACCCTGAAGTCTACAGACTTATGCTCTTTCCTTTTGCTGTAAGAGACAGAGCTAGAACATGGTTGGATTCACAACCTAAAGAAAGCCTGAACTCTTGGGAAAAGCTAGTCAATGCCTTCTTAGCAAAGTTCTTTCCACCTCAAAAATTGAGTAAGCTTAGAGTGGAAGTCCAAACCTTTAGATAGAAGGATGGTGAGTCCCTCTATGAAGCTTGGGAGAGATACAAGCAATTGATCAAAAGGTGCCATTCTGACATGCTTTCAGAATGGAGCATCATAGGAATCTTCTATGATGGTCTATCTAAACTATCCAAGATGTCATTGGATAGCTCTGCTGGAGGATCTCTTCATTTGAAGAAGACGCCTGCAGAAGCTCATGAACTCATTTAAATGGTTGCAAATAACCAATTCATGTACACTTCTGAAAGAAATCCTGTGAATAATGGGACAACGCAGAAGAAAGGAGTTCTTGAGATTGATACTCTGAATGCCATATTGGCTCAGAATAAAATATTGACTCAACAAGTCAATATGATTTCTCAGAGTCTGTCTGAAATGCAAGCAGCAACAGGCAGTACTAAAGAAGCTTCCTCTGAAGAAGAAGCTTATGATCCTGAGAACCCAGCAATGGAAGAGGTGAATTACATGGGAGAATCCTATGGAAACACCTATAATCCTTCATGTAGAAATCATCCAAATCTCTCATGGAAGGATCAACAGAGGCCTCAACAAGGTTTCAACAACAATAATAGTGGAAGAAACAGGTTTAGCAATAGCAAGCCTTTTCCATCATCTTCTCAGCAACAGACAGAGAATTCTAAGCAAAACCCCTCTGACTTAACAACCATTGTCTCTGATCTAATCAAAACTACTCAAAGTTTCATGACTGAAACAAGGTCCTCCATTAGAAATTTGGAGGCACAATTGGGTCAGCGGAGTAAGAAAATTACTGAACTCCCTCCTAGCACTCTCCCAAGCAATACATAAAAGAATCCAAAAAGAGAGTGCAAGGCCATAACCACATCTCACATGGACGAACAGGGAGAGGAGGAAGAGACAGTAATTCCCACTGAGGAAGACCTCAATGGATGCCCACTGACCTCCATGGAGTTCCCTAATGAGGAACCATGGGAATCTGAGGCTCATTCTGAGACCATAGAGATTCCATTGAATTTACTTCTGCCTTTCATAAGCTCTGATGAGTATTCTTCCTCTGAAGAGAATGAAGATGTCACTGAAGAGCAAGTTGCTAAGTATCTTGGAGCAATCATGAAGCTAAATGCCAAGTTATTTGGTAATGAGACTTGGGAGAATGAACCTCCATTGCTCATCAAAGAACTGGATGACTTGACTAGACAGAGATTACCTCTGAAGAGACAAGATCCTGGAAAGTTCTCAATACCTTGTACCATAGGCACCATGACCTTTGAGAAGGCTCTGTGTGACCTGGGATCAAGTATAAACCTTATGTTTCTCTCTGTAATGGAGAAGCTAGGGATCATTGAGGTACAAGCTGCAAGAATCTCACTGGAGATGGCAGACAATTCAAAGAAACAAGCTTATGGACTTGTAGAGGATGTCTTGGTAAAAGTTGAAGACCATTACATCCCTGCTGATTTCATAGTCCTAGAGACTGGGAAGTGTATGGATGAATCCATCATCCTTGGCAGACCCTTCCTAGCTACAGCAAAAGCTGTGATTGATGTTGCCAGAGGAGAATTGATCATTCAAGTGAATGGAGACTCCCTTGTGTTTAAAGCTCAAGGATATCCCTCTGTCACCATGGAGAGGAAGCACGAAGAGCTTCTCTCAATACAGAGTCAAACAGAGCCCCCACAGTCAAACTCTAAGTTTGGTGTTGGGAGGCCACAACCAAACTTTAATTTTGGTGTTGAACCCCCACATTCAAACTCTAAGTTTGGTGTTGGGAGGTTCTAACATTGCTCTGAACATCTGTAAAGCTCCATGAGAGCCACTGTCAAGCTATTGACATTAAAGAAGCGCCTGTTAGGAGGCAACCCAATTTTTACTTATCTATGTTAAATTTCTATTGTTATTTTAGGTTTTTTGTAGGTTGATGATCATGTGAAGTCACAAAAATAATTGAAAAAGACAAAACAAAGTGAAAAATAGAATGAAAAATACAACACCCTGGAGGAGATAGTTACTGGCGTTTAAACGCCAGTAAAGGTAGCAGAATGGGCGTTAAACGGCCAGTCTGGCACCATTCTGGGCGTTTAACGCCAGAAAAGGGCACCAGACTGGCGTTTAACGCCAGGAATGGGCAAGAAGCTGGCGTTAAATGCCAGAAATGGGCAGCAGCCTGGTGTTTAATGCCAGGATTGGCAGAAAGGGACGTTTTGCACGCCACTTGGTGCAGGGATGAGATATCCTTGACACCTCAGGATCTGTGGACCCTACAGGATCCCCACCTACCCCACCACTCTCTCTCTTCTTCACTCATTCACCAATCACCTCAATACCTCTTCCCCAAAAACCCCTCACCTATCAAATCCTACCATTCTCTTCACCACTCACATCCATCCTTCATAAAACCCCACCTACCTCACCATTCAAATTCAAACCACTTTCCCAACCTAAACACCACTTCTCCCCCTTGGCCGAAACACAAAGCCCACTCCATCTCCTCTATTTCTTCTTCTTCTACTCTCTTCTTTCTTTTTTTGCTCGAGGACGAGCAACCTTCTAAGTTTAGTGTGGTAAAAGCTAAAGCTTTTTGTTTTTCCATAACCATTTATGGCACCAAAGGCCGGAGAAACCTCTAGAAAGAGGAAAGGAAAGGCAAAAGCTTCCACCTCCGAGTCATGGGAGATGGAGATATTCCTCTCAAGGGTGCATCAAGACCACTTCTATGAAGTTGTGGCCAAGAAGAAGGTGATCCCCGAGGTCCCTTTTAAGCTCAAAAAGGGCGAATATCCAGAGATCCGACATGAGATCCGAAGAAGAGGTTGGGAAGTTCTCACCAACCCCATTCAACAAGTCAGAATCTTAATGGTTCAAAAGTTCTATGCCAATGCATGGATCACCAAGAACCATGATCAAAGTGTGAACCCGGACCCCAAGAATTGGCTTACAATGGTCCGAGGGAAATACTTGGATTTTAGTCCAGAAAATATAAGGTTGGCATTCAACTTGCCCATGATGCAAGGAGATGCACACCCCTACACTAGAAGGGTCAACTTT
>NC_029788.2:83455207-83498593 GCF_000816755.2 Arachis ipaensis | reverse complement strand
ATGAAAAATCATAAAATTGATTCTTGAAGCAAGAAAAAGCAGTGAAAAGCTTGCAGAAAAAAAAAGAGAGAGAAAAAGAAAAGCAAGCAGAAAAAGCCAATACCCCTTTAAACCAAAAGGCAAGGGTGAAAAAAAGGATCCAAGGCTTTGAGCATCAGTGGATAGGAGGGCCTACATGAATAAAATCCTAGCCTAAGCGGCTAAACCAAGCTATCCCTAACCATGTGCTTGTGGCGTGAAGGTGTCAAGTGAAAACTTGAGACTGAGCGGTTAAAGTCGAGGTCCAACGCAAAAAGAAGAGTGTGCTTAAGAACCCTGGACACCTCTAATTGGGGACTCTAGCAAAGCTGAGTCATAATCTGAAAAGGTTCACCCAGTTATGTGTCTGTGACATTTATGTATCCGGTGGTAATACTGGAAAACAAAGTGCTTAGGGCCACGGCCAAGACTCATAAAGTAGCTGTGTTCAAGAATCAACATACTTAACTAGGAGAATCAATAACACTATCTGGATTCTGAGTTCCTATAGATGCCAATCATTCTGAACTTCAAGGGATAAAGTGAGATGCCAAAACTGTTCCCGGCAAAAAGCTAAAAGCACCGCTCATCTAATTAATACTGATCTTCATAGATTTTTTGGAATTCATTGTATATTTTCTTCTTTTTATCCTATTTGATTTTCAATTGCTTGGGGATAAGCAACAATTTAAGTTTGGTGTTGTGATGAGCGGATAATTTATACGTTTTTTGGCATTATTTTTAGTATGTTTTTAGTATATTTTAATTAGTTTTTATTATATTTTTATTAGTTTTTAAATAAAAATCACTCTTCTGGACTTTACTTTGAGTTTGTGTGTTTTTCTATAATTTCAGGTATTTTCTGGCTGAAATTGAGGGACCTGAGCAAAAATCTGATTTAGAGGCTGAAAAAGGACTGCAGATGCTGTTGGATTCTGACCTCCCTGAACTCAAAGTAGTTTTTCTGGAGCTACAGAAGCCCAATTGGCGCGCTCTCAATTGCGTTGGAAAGTAGAGATCCTGGGCTTTCCAGCAATATATAATAGTCTATACTTTGCTCGAGATTTGATGGCCCAAATCGGCGTTCAAAGTCAGCATAGAAATTCTAGCGTTTAACTCCAAAACTGGCACAAAAGCTGGAGTTAAACGCCCAAACTGGCACAAAAGCTGGCGTTTAACTCCAAAAAAAGTCTCTACACGAAAATGATTCAATGCTCAGCCCAAGCACACACCAAGTGGGCCCAGAAGAAGATTTCTGCATTAATTACTGATTTCTGTAACCCTAGGCTACTAGTTTTCTATAAATAGGACCTTTTGCTATTGTATTTTCATCTTTGATAAGTCTTATGCTATCTTAGACACGTTTGGGGGCTGGCCTCACGGCCATGCCTAGACCTTGTTCTTATTTATTTTTAACGGTGGAGTTTCTACACACCATAGATTAAGGTGTGGTGCTCTGCTGCTCTTCATGAATTAATACAAGTACTATTGTTTTTCTATTCAACTCAAGTCTATTTCTTCTCCAAGATATTCATTCGTTCTTCAGAACATGAGTTTTATGTTTATTTTCATTACCTTAAACTCCATAACCATTTGAATCCGCCTGACTGAGATTTACAAGATGACCATAGCTTGCTTCAAGCCAACAATCTCCGTGGGATCGACCCTTACTCACGTAAGGTTTATTACTTGGATGACCCAGTGCACTTGCTGGTTAGTTGTGCGGAATTGTGACAAAGTGTGATTCACGTTTGAGAGCTCCAAGTCCTTTGGCGCCATTGTTGATGATCACAATTTCGCATACCACTCCCTAAATAGCAGACTTGCCTCTTTAGATTCATTTCCTTCCTCCAGCACATCTTCTGAGTTTGGAGGCATCTTCATCTCCTCCGAGTGCCAAGAATTGTTGCCATCTGAGTCAACACCTGGGTCTAGTCCATCCTCTGCCCCTTCATGAGCATAACCCACAAACCCAAGGTCAACTTCAGCGTCGCTCACCTTCTGCACCAAACCATCGTCTTCATGTAATATGTTCTCCTTCCCTTTACTTAGTAGATTCATATTTCTCTTACCCACCGCTGCATGTGCCATGTTTCTCTTAATGCTACTCCCAGTTTTAAGATCATTCCCTGTAGCCTCAGAATCAGAAGAACTACCCTCATCCGGACCTGGCTTAAACATGCTATCCTCTTCACTGTCAGAGGAGTCAGAAGATACATCAAAGGGAACTTCATTGTTAAACACTTTGCTACTAAATCCTCTAGTAGCAGACCGTGTACAGGGTCTCCTGAAAATACTTGGTCTCTTGGACAGTTTCTGCTTGTTGCTCTTATCTGATTTAGTATTCTGACTGGGCTTCGTGGGCTGGCTGATTTTGGTGGGCTTGGTGAGCTTGGTGGGCTTGGTGGGCTTTGGAGGGTTGGTCTTCTTGAGAGGTTTGGTTGTCTTGGAAGGATTAGCAGTTTTGGAGTGTGATGGTTGTGATTGCCGTGGAGATGTTTCATTTTTTTTAGGACTGGATTTGCAAGAACTGTTGGGTACAACCTTAGGGATAGGAGCAACTATGAGTGCATGAGTCTGATTTAGTGGGGGACTCA
Organism: Arachis ipaensis; assembly: GCF_000816755.2. NCBI lineage: Eukaryota > Viridiplantae > Streptophyta > Magnoliopsida > Fabales > Fabaceae > Arachis > Arachis ipaensis. Next base: position 83,495,978 of record NC_029788.2, on the reverse strand, counting down.
CATCAGTATCTGTACCTGCATTACACCCCTCTCCACCATTGTCATCCAAGTACACAACTGTGTTATCTCCCTCTAACACCTCCGGCACTGACACTCTATGCTCAAAATATATATCAATCAATCTCTTATTTGTCCTAGTACAATTCACCATCTCTCTTATCTCTTTGTCACTGTTTACATTTCTCAACCTATTATCCAAGCCTTTTCCAGGAACATGCCACCAGCACTGTTTTATGTCATTGTACCTAAGCTCCTTATGGTAGTTACGTATGTAGAAGACATCTAGAGTATCAGTGTCTAGATCACCTAAACAGGCCTTGTTGTCCGGAGAATATAACATAATCCCTTCTGCATTTTTTCTGAAGTCACCCCATGATGAAACATGATGTCCAACTTCTCTTCCATCTGCAAGAAATTTTAAATTTTTACAATATACAGGGAGAATTTGAAAGCCTACTGATGCATTAAAAAGGAAAAATAATCACCACAAGAAAACATATTTTTCCAATCCTCCATACATCTCCCTGTTTCATCCCTGTTTGATTCGGATATTACAGCAACCCCACAAACTCCAGCCAAGATTCAAACCCTAGACACTACAATGACACCAAAACTCCAGAACCTCAACTATACTGACCAATGCTATCATCAACCAACACTGTATTCAAAATGCAAAGTAAAAAAAAAGGAAGGTTACCTTGAGTCCGATCACAACTTCAGAACCTCGTGTTTATGGTGAAGGAAAGGAAGAGTGATAACAACTTTGGATCAGATGACTTCTTCTCTCAAATTTTTGTAAACCCAGAAAATACAACCCTACGGCTACGCCATTGATGGGAGATAAAGAAGAAGTCAGAGGGTGGAAGAAGAAGAGACGAAGTGTTTGTGTTGGGGGAGAAAACTGTTTTTCATACTAAGTAACAACTATACGGCGTCGTTTTTGGCTTTCAAGGGTGCTGACGTCGGAGATTTTTTGCCAGTAAAGAATTTTATAAAAACAGTCGCGTTGTAGATATAGTCTCTAAACCAACAGAAATCCCTTCGTGCAAACATTTTGGTTGTCACAAGTAACAAAACCCTAAATAAATTGTTAACCGAAGTATTCAAACCTCGGGTCGTCTTCTCAAGGAACTGCAGGGAAGTATGTTCTTATTATTGGTTATGGAGATTGTAAATTTGGAGTTTCAAGAATGAGGAACAAATATGACAAATAATTTAAATGGCAATTAAAAATAAATAAATACTGTAAAGCAACGTTTGGCAAGGGATGAGAAATTGGAAGTCCAGATTAGTTACCCTTCTTAATAATAAAGAAGATTGAATCTTAATTCCACTTAGTTGACCTTCACTAAAGCAAAGGAAAGTCAAGGGACTAATTAGCTTGATCTTCAAATCCTATTTATTTCCTAAGAAAAGGTTGGGATTATTGAAGTTCAGTTTAATTAGCAAAGATAATAGTTATCAATTATATTGAGCTAAGATAACTCCTGAGTTACTGATTTCTTAACCAAGACCAAAAGGGAAAAAGTAAATCTATTGGAATAAAGATGTCTTCAGAGTAAAAGCAATAATAGCATAAATAAAAGAAAGCAATATTAAACTGAAATACCTCAAATAACATTAATTCAAATAATCTGGAACATAGAAGAATTCATAAAAGTGAAAGGGAAGCTTAAAATAAAGGAACATTAAACCTGGGATTGGGAGTCACTCCTAAAACTAAGAGAAATCCTAAATCCTAAGAGAGAGAGGAGAGAACCTTTCTCAAAACTAATCTAAATCATGAGAAGTAACTAAATTGGCGAGCTCTCCCTGAATGGATGCATTTCCACACTTTATAACCTCTGGTTTATGCCTTCTGGACTTGGATTTGGGCCAAAAAGGGCTTCAGAAATCGCTGGGAGCATTTTCTGTAATTTCTGGTGCGTGGCCTCTGTCACGCGTCCGCGTGGGTCACGCGGTCGCGTCATTCGGAGCTTTTTCTTGTCACGCGGTCGCGTCAGTCATGCGGTCGCGTCATATGTATTTGCTTAAGGCGCGCGGTCACGTCAGTCATGCGGCCACGTCGCTGTTGATTCGCACTTGGCATACGTCCGCGTCGCCCATGCGATCGCGTGGATGCCAGTTTCTCCAAAAACTCCGTTTTGTGCTTTCCTTCCATTTTTGTATGTTTCCTTTCCATCCTTTGAGTCATTCCTGCCTTAGAAGATCTGAAACTACTCAACACACTAATCACGGCATCGAATGGAAATAAAGGTAATTAAAATAATTAATTTTAAAGCATAGGAAACATGTTTTTCACATACATCACATAATAAGGAAGGGAAAGTAAAACCATGCAATTAATATGAATAAGTGGGTGAATGATTGAATAAATCACTCAAATTAAGCACAAAATATATCATAGAATATGGGTTTATCAACCTCCCACACTTAAACAATAGCATGTCCTCATGCTAAATCCAAGGTAAAAAGTAAAGTTAGAGTGGTGGAATGTCATGCAATGCAATCTAATCTAAATGCAACTACCTAGATGAATGATGCATCCTGCAATTCTAATTTTTTATTCACTTGTATATAAAGCTCGCATGTAGTTGAATTAACTCACATTCTCAAGGAGTCATGTATATATATATAGCCAAGTCTTAGATAGTGATAAAGTGCCTTTACAATTGAAATGGGAGAGAAAAGCATTTCATAAACTTTGCAAGACAATTAATAATGTAAACAGAGATAAATGTCAATGAGCTATTGAACCCTCATTGGATTTTGTGTTTACTCTCTAATCACTCAGTGTTTATTGGGTTAATCACTCTATTCTTCCTTTTATTCTTTCTTTCTATAACTTTGTTCTTCATCTAACTAATCAACAATTATAGAATATAGACATACCAAAAATCATGAGGTCTTTAATCAAGGTTGTAATGGGACCAAGGTAAAGGTAAGGGTATATGTATAAGGCTAAGTGAGCTAATAAGTGAATCCTTAATTAGTTTAAGATCTCACCTAACATACATACTTTCTAAAGCAAAGCTGCTTTACCTATTTTCCCATATTTTCCCACTTTTGATGTTACATGCTCATGCCTCAATATTTATTTTTATCCCATGTGTATTGCTTTATTTGCATTTGGGGGATCCTTTGGTGTCCCCTTTATTCAAATATTGAAAAAATAAATTATTTTTTTAATGCACATGGTAATTTAATTTCTTTCACGTGAGCATGTTTCCCAAAAATTCTTATTTTGAAATATCTTTATTCTTTTTCAACATTCTACCTTTTGTTTCTATCATCCATGTTCCCAATAGGTTTCCCCATATTTAAACAATTACACAATTTCTATCTTAAGCTAACTAAGGATTCAACTTGGGACTTCTTTATTTGTTTTTTCCGCTTAAGGCTAGTAATGTGGTTATAAAACAAGAGGGGATTTAAAGGCTCAAGGGGGCTAACAAGGGTGATGTAAAAGATAGGCTATTTTGGGATAAGTGAGCTAAAATCAAATAATGGCCTCAATCACTCTCCTGGTATGTATCTACATTCTATAATCGGACATATAGATTAAAACAAAGTAAAGAACACCAGAATATAAAAGAAGGACGGAACACACAGGAATAAAAATTATGGTTTGAATGTAACCATACAATTAAGCTCAAAACTCACAGGCTATGTGTTCTCTAGCTCAAAAATCATTTATCACTTATGTATGTCATGCAGGTTTAGTTAAAAATTCCCATTATTCTCAATGTAAAACTTATATTGAATGGCTTTAAAGTTCTAGTGTTTCTCCTTGATGAAGTTTTGTTAACTAACATGTAATGCTATATATACAAGGTGTGGGTTGTTTTGATTCTGTTAAAGTCTCTAGTTTACTTCCTTTTTCTTTTCAATCTATTCTGAGCTATCTTATGCTAAAAAGGGTAAACTATACTAATCAATCCACAATTTCTATAACTAGTAAGTTCGAATTGCAACTAAGTGGCTAATGAACTAAAAATGCAAAATGCAGAAATGGAGTAAAAATACATAAACAACAATGTATAAGTACTCAGAAAATAAAAATAAAAATAAAGAGAAAAATACAGAAAAATATCCAAAATAAAAGAAAAAGAGTCTGTAGTGGTTCACCAAAATAATATGCCAGAGATGGCGACCTCCCCACACTTAAAATGTAGCATCGTCCCTGATGCTCAGTCAAGCAGGGTGTGAATGGGTGTCATCACTGGAAGGATGGGTAGCTGGGGTCTCTGAGGTGGTGATCTGAGGGTCTGACTGCTGTGCAGGAGGTGCTGACTGAAGAGGGATCTTAGGGTCTACAGCCTAAATCTGGGGTGGAGTCCCCTGATGGTGTGCTGCCTGTTGGGGCCTGCCTGCTCTGCCTCCTGCTGTGGGTGGGTCTCTGCCTCGGGCGCATCCGCCTCCTCCTCAGATGCCTCGGATGGTGTGTCAGGCTCGGAGGGGATGTCACCAGAGCGTATCATCAGCTTTAGGTGCTCATAGCGTCGCTTGTTGCGATGCTCCATCTGGTCAAGCCATCGAACAGGCGGTGTACTAGATAATAGATGGGCTCTGGGGCAGGTGGAGGCGCAGTGGTGGTGGAAGGTGTAGCTGTAGAGGAAGAGGGGCCGGCAGATGGTGTGGCAGTGTCACCAGGAGCAGTAAGGACTGGAGGTCTGTAGCCCAAGACCAGAAAGTTCCTGCTGTGTGGGATGATCTTCTTGCATTCTGCAGCAGGTGGCCTCTCATCAGCATCCTCCCAAGGCACGTCAGCTCGACGGCCTAGCTGTATGATCAAGTATGGAAAGGGAAGAGTGCCTCGGACGTGGACCCTGGCCATGTAGAACCGGATAAAGCGTGGCAGGTACAGGTCCTTACCCTCCATCACACACCATAGGAGGGTGATCATAGCGGCAGGTATATCGGTCTCGTGAGTACTCGGCATAATGAAGTTGCTAAGTATCTGATGCCACAGCCGAGCCTCATCATTCAAGTATGCCCGCTTGATTCCCTTGGGCATGGTGGTGTTCTGACCCATAATCCAAGGAACGGTCGGGTCAAGGGCTATCCGGGCCTTGACTGCATCCCAATCAAACTTCAGAAAGCGCATGTCTTCCTCAGCTTTCTGATAACCATCTGGCTGATCAGATTTAGGCAGAAGCTTCAGAACCTCTTCTATTGCCTCTTCAGTAACCAGAATCTGCTTCCCTCTGAGGTTGACTGCATCTAGGGAGGTCTTGAAGTAATTGCAGTAGAATTCTCTAACCCAAGATGCATTGACCTCAGTTAGGGATCTCTCCAGAAAGAACCAGCCTCTTTGTTTGATCTGATCAGAGGTGTATTGCTGGAGTTCTTCTGGGATCTTCAGAGTCCTTTCTAGGTATGGGTTCCTGGAGTTTGCGAATACTGGATACTTCAGCTCACAGTATCAGTTTGCAAACTTTACTGGGTCATTAGCAGGGAGCAGCTGGTCGGCCTTCTCCTGCGGGGTGAAGTTTTTCTCCCGCCAGGAGGCATCATGCATGAGATCTATGATAGACATAGGTGATTCTCCTCTTTTACGTTTGCCAGTGGAAGCCTTTCTTTTTCCCTTTCTATGGGTATCTGACATCCTGAAAAACAGAAAACCAGGATATATATAAAAAAAATAAGAAAACAAATAGGCAAATAGTCAAAAGAAACACACAGTGGCAAATGAGAATTAAAATGAGGTAAATGAGTTAAGGAGATGTGCATTAAGGATTGTATAGGAGTTAAAAGTTTGAAAGGAAAAATTTACAATCCAAAATGTAATAGAAGGCATGTTAAGTAGGAAAAATTATCAGTATGCCATGGTTAGAGGGTTAAAAGAAAGTGAAAAACCAGAAAAAAGAATTTAAAAGGTTAGTTTAGTTAGAATTAAAAAAAAGAGTTTAGGAAATTAGAATTAGTGAGTTAATGAAAAATGGGTTAAGGTAAGTGGCATAAGGATAAGTTTCTAAGTAACAAGCATTCATAATTAGAAGCGATAGGTAACTCATAACCAAACAAGGAAAAACAGGTTGATGATGATTCAAATAGATATAGAAATAGCAAAAATTGGAATCAAACATCAAAAATGCAATATATGAACCAGGAAATCAAAGAGAATAAGAATGCGTGCCTGGTATTCATGAATGGGTTTGGGTAGAGCAGAGGCAAGCAGATTTTAAAATGCGAAAACCAAAACATGAATGAAAACATTTTACAGAAATTTGGGCAGCATTCCGGCTAAAATTGGATTGTCTCGGAAAATAAACAGCAGTCAAATAGTTCATATGAATTAAAATTAAAGCTTGCAATTACATATAAGGAATATAATCATAAAAATGCAGTGTAAAGAGCAGCATGAAATAAGAAATCACAGCATATGAACATTATAAACATTACAGCAACAGCAGAATTGCAAATTTGATAAAATAGAAACATGAACAGTGCAAGTAAATAGGCCTAAATTTACTAACCACATCCTAGGCTACCTAACAACCTAAAATCCACTACAACATGCATATCTAACTAGCCTAAACATGAACATAAACAGAAAATAATGAAATAGCAACTAAGGAAAGAAGGGTGGCGTTCGTCGGAACCTGGTAGGCCGAATAAGGAGAGTGGGCAGAAAGGTGGATGGGGGTGGTGGTGACGGCGTCTAGCGCGGCGGCTGGCGGCGGTGGGCACGGCTGTTCGGGGCAGGGGGAAGAAGGGTTGGCTAATGGGGTAGGGGGTAAGAGGGGAAGGGAGGGGGTAGGTGTGTGTGTGGCGGATGGGGGGCGCGGCTGGGACGGGCGGCGGCGGTGGGGGGGGTGACGCGATCGCGTGGGTGACGCGATCGCATGGAATGGCTAAAAGAGTGAATGACGCGATCGCCTGGGATGGCTAAAAGAGTGAATGACGCGATTGCCTGGGGCATGCGATCGCGTCACTGGGATTTGTGCTAAACGCACGAATCCAGCATCGTTTCAGTGCAACTCTCTGTCTTCTTTGGGGTGTTCGTGCAATCCATGCGACGCGGTCGCGTCGCTCACGCGGTCGCATGGGGTTGGCTTTGTGCAAGTGACGCGATCGCGTGGGTGACGCGATCGCGTGGGTCATTTGTGCGAAACACACAATGGCCGCATGATTCCAGCCTAACTTTCTAGACGTTGGATCTTTACGCCGATTTCCAGGTCACGCGGCCGCGTGGATGACGCGGTCGCATGGGTAATGTTTTACGCCATTCGACGCGATCACATGAGTGATGCGGTCGCGTCGCGCACCCTTTTTTTTATATGCAGTATGCCGAATGCAATGATTAATATGAATGTGATGCAAAGTTCCAGGTTCAATATTATAAAATAAAATAAAACTTGAAAACAAGCAAAACGAAATAAAAATTGAAAAATGAACGATCAAACCATGGTGGGTTGTCTCCCACCTAGCACTTTTAGTTAAAGTCCTTAAGTTGGACATTGGAAGAGCTTCCTGTTATGGCGGCTTATGCTTAAATTCATCTAAAAATCTCCACCAATGCTTGGAATGCCAATAGCCTCCGGGCTCCCAAACTAGGCATGTAAAGCTCCTGAGCAGCTTCAAACAAATTTTTAGGCTCCCGGAATGACGAATGTCGGAATAGATTCCAGGATCCCAAACTTTGCTTTTAAATCCGCCTCCGTCTTGATCTATACTTTTCCATCCGGGCGGTTTAGAAAGTAGATTCTCACCATGGTGACCAAACGTTTTCCTAGATCCATTCAATTGAGCATGATACCAATCCGTGCACTTCAAGTTGAAGCGTGGAACCTTATTGAACCTTGTATACCAGCTCTGAGCACGAGCCATTTTCCTCTTACTCTTAAAGCCGCAGAGAGCTCTAAGCTGGCCATCTGTTTCAAGCAAACCGTATTCAAGTGAAAAAGTAAAGTTAAAAGTTAAGGATTGTACCCACTTGAAGCTTGTATTGGGTGGTAATGGCCTTGGGGAAGGTGTTTCCGGTGGTTCTGTAAGTTCTACTCCCTTGTGCTCTTCTGTGAATTCCTCCACTTCTTTGTAAGGTTCTTCAAATGCATCTGTGTCCTGGTCAAAGTCTTCTGTGTCTTCCTCATCACTCGAGTCATAGATTGGAGGTTGAGAGAAATCTACCTCTGCATCATCTTCGTATTCAATTGGGGAAGATTCTTCGATCTCAGAGAATTCACTTGCGGATGCAAGTTCATTACTAAGAGAGCTTGACTTGTGACTATCATCATCAAGGGAATTTGTGTCCTGGGTTATTCCGTCGAGTTCTTCATAAACGACTTGCCTTGGAGATTGTGTAGTGTCCTCCTTAGCATCAACTGTAACGTCCTTGACGGAATTTTCCTCAGCTCTGAATTCCCATGGAGGTTCGGCGTCTCCTAGATCTTCAACCAACTCTTCTTCTTGCATAATGACAGCATCTTCTACTTGTTCTAGTACGAATTCATTCTCTGTCTTGTCCACTGGAGTTTCTAGTATTTTCTTCATGCTACGCTCTTCGTTAGATTGTCCACATGGGGCTGTGGTTGGTCCTTGGATGTTCAAACGTCTAGAAGCTAATTGAATTACTGCTTGCTCCAGTTGTCTTGCCTAAAAGGTTGATTAGATCCTCTTGGCTCCATCCATCCTTGATTGGCCTGACCTTGATGCATATTCCTCCTGTGGCTTCTATTTCCTTCAACAAAGTTAGAACCAAACTCAAAGCGAGAGGGGTGAGAGTTCATAGTAGCAAATAAAATAAAAAAAATAGAAATAAATAAACAAGTAAAAGAAAAATATTTACAATAACCAATAATAAGGCACACGTTAGCAGTTCCCCGGCAACGGCGCTATTTTGACGTCGGAGATTTTTTGCCAGTAAAGAATTTTATAAAAACAGTCGTGTTGTAGATATAGTCTCTAAACCAACAGAAATCCCTTCGTGCAAACATTTTGGTTGTCACAAGTAACAAACCCCTAAATAAATTGTTAACCGAAGTATTCAAACCTCGGGTCGTCTTCTCAAGGAACTGCAGGGAAGTATGTTCTTATTATTGGTTATGGAGATTGTAAATTTGGGGTTTCAAGAATGAGGAACAAATATGACAAATAATTTAAATGGCAATTAAAAATAAATAAATACTGTAAAGCAACTTTTGGCAAGGGATGAGAAATTGGAAGTCCAGATTAGTTACCCTTCTCAATAATAAAGAAGATTGAATCTTAATTCCACTTAGTTGACCTTCACTAAAGCAAAGGAAAGTCAAGTGACTAATTAGTTTGATCTTTGAATCCTATTTATTTCCTAAGAAAAGGTTGGGATTATTGAAGTTCTGTTCAATTAGCAAAGATAACAGTTATCAATTATATTGAGCTAAGATAACTCCCGAGTTACTGATTTCTTAACCAAGACCAAAAGGGGAAAAGTAAATCTATTGGAATAAAGATATCTTCAGAGTAAAAGCAATAATAGCATAAATAAAAGAAAGCAATATTAAACTGAAATACCTCAAATAACATTAATTCAAATAATCTGGAACATAGAAGAATTCATAAAAGTGAAAGGGAAGCTTAAAATAAAGGAACATTAAACCTGGGATTGAGAGTCACTCCTAAAACTAAGAGAAATCCTAAATCCTAAGAGAGAGAGAGAGGAGAGAACCTCTCTCAAAACTAATCTAAATCATGAGAAGTAACTAAATTGGCGAGCTCTCCCTGAATGGATGCATTCCCACACTTTATAACCTCTGGTCTATGCCTTCTGGACTTGGATTTGGGCCAAAAAGAGCTTCAGAAATCGCTGGGAGCGTTTTCTGCAATTTCTGGTGCGTGGCCTCTGTCACGCGTCCGCGTGGGCCACGCGGTCATGTCATTCGGAGCTTTTTCTTGTCACGCGGTCGCGTCAGTCATGCAGCCGCGTCGCTGTTGATTCGCGCTTGGCATGCGTCCGCGTCGCCCATGCGATCGCGTAGATGCCAGTTTCTCCAAAAACTCCGTTTTGTGCTTTCCTTCCATTTTTGTATGTTTCCTTTCCATCCTTTGAGTCATTCCTGCCTTAGAAGATCTGAAACTACTCAACACACTGATCACGGCATCGAATGGAAATAAAGGTAATTAAAATAATTAATTTTAAAGCATAGAAAACATGTTTTTCACATACATCACATAATAAGGAAGGGAAAGTAAAACCATGCAATTAATATGAATAAGTGGGTGAAGGATTGAATAAATCACTCAAATTAAGCACAAAATATATCATAAAATATGGGTTTATCGGGCGCCAAACCCAAAACGATGTCATTTTGGACCCGTCCCATGTGGCAATCCGAGGCCACGTCAGTGCTCCGGTGATGAGTCATCACCTGAAATATGGCCAGGGACTAGTTTGAGTGCTCGGAGCTCTATCTGGAGGACTACAATAGGGAAATCAGGATCTTAGGGATTACTATGAGTAATTCTGTGAATCTCAGGGACTACTATGGGTATTTACTCAAAGAAATTGGTGAAGACGACAGCGACGGCACTGAGATCTAAGAAGACGACGGCGACGGTGCTGCAAACTCAGAAGACGACGACAACGGCACTGCGAGTTCAGAAGATGACGATGACAGCTGTGAGTTCAGAAGACGACGGCGGCGCTGCGAGCTCAGACAACGACGCCGGCACTGCTAACTCAGAAGATGACGACGTCGCGAATGGAGAGGGAGAAGTGTAGCTCAGTAACCGTTTAAGAAGGTGAGAATGGCCACTAGTGAGGTGGAGTGAGGGTAGAGTTTTTTAAATTAACGACCCATTTAATGACCAATTAGTTAAAACGTTATTATGAAGCGGTCACTAAGTTAAAAATAACGATCGATTTAGTAACCAATCGCTTTAAATTAGTATCTACATTTGGTTGTTAAATTGGTCGTCATTTTAACTATTAGCAATCGATTTAGCAACCACCAGCTTAGCGACCGAGTTAGCGACTAACCTTTTTTAGTTTAATTTTCTATTGATTATAAAATCAGTCACTAAATTAAAAAATAGCAACCAATTTTTTGATCAACAATTCCAAGCGTTACTTCCTCATTTCGGTTGCTAAGTTAAAAAATAGCGACCGATTTTAGCGACCAACTTGATGTTACTCGTATAAAAATCTTATTGGTCGCTGTTAGGGACCGATTTCTTTGGTCACTAAAATCGGTCGCTAGTTGTAAATTAGAGATCGATTTAGCGACCAACATTTTTCCAGTCCTTGAAATACTATATTAGTAATTAAATCAATCTCTATTAACAACTAAAATTTTTTGTCACTAAAATCGGTTTCTATTTTAAAACTTTTTTGTAGTTATAACCTAACCTAAACTAAGTAACATTTCAACATATAAAGATATTATTAGTCACTGATATGAGATTCCAATGTGAACTGAAAGTTGTGTACTATTAATATTGAAACAAACAACCCGCAGTTCGAATTGGTAAGAAAAAAATGATAATTTGAGAGTAAAATTTTGTAAGAAGGGAGTGAAAAGGGGATTGGTATGAAGTGAGACCTGAGTGGCGAAGTCTTTAAGGATGTCATTGTTGGGAATAAGTAGTATGACCACAATCCAATCAAACATGTGTTAAATAATTTGTTATTGTTATTATATTAAAATGTTAATATAAAAAGGTCTTTGATTAAATTTAGAGATTTATCATTGGATAGTGATCATAATATTGAGAGATAAATATTTTATAATTTAATCTAAATTGTTCTTGGTCATAGGATTATTAAAAAGGACATTAATAATTTGGAAAGATCAATATATATATATATATATATATGGTGCATATAGATATATGACCATTGAACTAACTCACTCTGAGAATTCCTAATGGTTATAATTACTGTATATTTGTCAATAGGATATTCTCAAGATGAACATAGTAATAGAGTTTCCTTTGACCTACGACTGTCATAGTAATTAACAATGTATTTATTATACTTTGATTCCGGACACCTAATACCCTAGGGTGCTAGTTGAATGGATATTAGGTATGATTTAAATACTTGTAGAATTAATGATTAGTCAATAAGGAATTCGTCAACTCTCGGTAAAGAGTTTGAGCTCTATGATTATAATGACTGAGATGAATAAAACCTTGGCCAAGGGAATTGAATGAATGAAGAAATAAGTTTCTTAAGTCATTCACAGTTCATTATAATAATGGTAACAAGTTAGAGTTTGACAATTAAGCCATACTCTAAGAGTTAACCAAGAGCTGAAAAGATGGAAGGAATTATACTTTGTTCTTCTAAGGTTCTTAGTAAAAATATATTACTTCATACTATCGGGTCGTTGAGGAGTGTTGCTAGACGCCAACCTTGATTAGTAAATTTAGTATGACTAATTTACTACCCGCTTAGTATTGAACCTATGGGTCACACACTAACGAGTGTTCTAATCTTTACTGTAGAATTATTTAATTATTAATTTGATTTGATCAAATAAATAATTATATTAATTCCAATGGAATATTATTATATTTTTTGCTAGCACCAAGAATATAATAATAGTATGATAATTGAGAATATTAAATGAGATTTGAAAATAATTAGTTATTCTATTTCTAAATTTGGATGAGATCCTAACTAATTCTATTTCAAATTGAGTTATGATATTATTCATAAATTTGAAGGATTCAGATTTAGAATATCAAGATATGATTTAAATTTGAATTGAGATTCAAATTTAAAATCAGTAACAAATCTCATACTATATATATGTATGCCAAGAGTACAGAAATGAAGAGAGAATAACAAGAGTTTTATTCCTTTACCTCTACACACATAAATGTATGTGAGCCTGATTCTTGGAGAAGAATTTTATGGCGTGCAAAGAGTTGCAAGAGGTTTCTCAATTTAGATCAGATGTCCATTGGTCAAGGAGTTGATAGCAAAGATTGGTCTCGGTGTAGATAAGCATAGCGCCTTCGTACCATCGAAGGAGAAAGCGATTTTTTACTAAAGCGTCTAAAGGTATTTATATCTGATCTATGTATTATTTCTAGAATAAAATTTAAGCACAAAATAGATCTTTAAGATTACCTTATTTTCTTCCGCTGCGTGTTATGAACACATGGTAATCCTTCAGTGGTATCAGAGCTTTGACTTTTTGTATTTAAATCTTTATTCTTGTATTTCTAATTTAGAATATGTATGAGTAACAACTTGACAACCAAGGTACTCATTCACAATTCTAAATAATTTTATCAGAAATATAGATTTCTTGATATACTTGAAAGTAATAAATTGGCTATACATTGAGAATTGTTCTTATGTATGAAAGGATTATCATGGACATGATAATCCGATTGAAATAATATTGTTCAATAAAATTGGTGATGAAATAGTCAGTACTTGTGAAGTATCTAAAATATTATTTTACAACAATATGGGTTGTTTTGACAACCATGAGTTCTAATCTCAAAGACAACCTACTATTTATTATTAAACATCTTGAGAAGATGTATGATGCCCAAAACAAGATAGTACGACTAACAAAGATTTTATTTAAACTAGTGGGAGCGTTAGGCAATATATTTTGAATTAAACAACTTTAGAAGTTGAAATGCCATTAGGCAAATGGCTTTTGCGAGAATTGTTCTTGCAAGTATTTTTGGAGATTTATTTTATTACAAACAATTTATAATTGGCCTTAATATGATTAAGATTTGTGATCTTTTTGGAAAAACTCAATATGAGTATTGAGGATGCGAATTAAAATTACTCTTAAGAGTTGGTTTGACCAATAATAAAGATATTGAGTATTTTTATTATAAGAGCTTAAAGTAAAATCTCTAATTATCTAATTGATATTCTATTGACTAGAGAATGAGATTCTCTCAACGCACAAATACTAGTACTCAATGTACTCCATCATGTTTAAAGAAACATGGAATTTGATTTAGCTGAGGATCACTGTTTGTTAAATATTTGGTCTACGTTTTAGAAATGTTGCTAAATTAACAGATTTTTCACTAAATCAAATTTTTTTATCCATATGAGATATGAAAAAGGCATAAGCTAAAACTCAAGAACATTAGAGTTTCGAAATGTCTTATATGTGTTAAGAAATTGCACAACAATATAATTGATATTAGGTCCAATAAATGAGATTTATTGGTTACCCTAAAGAAATAATGAGGTTATTTTTATCACTCTTCTTATGATAAAGTGTTTGTAATAAGAGGTTAAACTCCTTTTTAAAAAAGGGATTCCATCTTAAAGAAAGAGTGGGAGTAAAATTAGTTTTATTAGAATTGTATACGACTCAACAGAGGATATACTTTCTCCTGAAAGTATAAAAGGTTTGATCGTCAAACTAACTTTTTGAAACCTATTTGTATAATGATACAATTCTATAAAGATAGATCTAATGGTTACTGATAAACCACTATTTTATGATTTATCTTGTGCTCAATTGAGTGTTTTTATCAATTCTTCACCCACTTATTCATAAGATTTGCATGGTTTTACAATTTATAACACCCCGATTCTCCACAGAGTTAATCTCAGAAATTCTGTGATGAGAAATTCGATAAATATCCGAGAATCACCTCACCATAAAATAATAGGGCGGACTTAGACTTGATAAGTGAAAAATATAGATATATCATTAGGTTTAGTTAACTGTGAACCAACATATATTAAACCACTTTCTTTTCTTCGGTTCAACCGAACCAGGATCAAAAACCATTCACATCATTAGGAACCTTTGTAACCATGATTAAAGCCCTAATTCTTTTTCTTCTTCCTCTGATAAACCAACCAGAGAAAAACTCCTAACCAAGGTCACACCTCTTGGTCACCGCTTAGAATGATTGGCTTCTTATTAGGTGTCCTCTGAGGAAGAAACCACGCCACTCTCTTCACCACCTCATCCCACTTCTTCCTCTCCTATTTATATGTCCATTACTTCTTCTGGGTCTTCTTTTTCTGTGCAAAAAATGGAATTGGGAACGAGAGAGCATGAGAACGACAGAGGGAGTAGGAGTGACACGAAAAGAAGGTTAAGGAGGAGTCTTTCCAATTCTTCTTGTTCTCCATCAATCAGAGCAGCAAGAGGAGCAGAGTGATGGCGTGAGATGGGGCTGACCGAAGTTGAAGGGGCTGGCCAAAGTTTGAAGTAAAGCTGACCAAGGGAGGAAGAGAAAGCTAGGACTGATTTCATGAGAAAGGGTGAACTCTATTGAGGTAGGGGTTAGGCTAGTTTAATCATATGTTTGTGTTTGTGTGAATGATGAAGTGTGATAATGAAATGTGTGATTGCCTGATGATTATGTTGCTGAATTAAGCATACTAATGGTGATGATAATGGTAGAACTACTATACAGAATTTGATGAACATATATGTACTTGTGTGAGTATGCGCACTTGTAGAAAATGTGAATTGATGATTCTGAGGTCTAGGAGATACGAAAACCACTCTAGCCACTTTGATTAGTTAAAAGAAGTATAGAATTATGGTTTTAGAGGAATTTTAGGCTTAAATATAAGATTTGGTATATGAGGTTGTTGGAATTACATTGTGCAAAATTTCTGCAATTTCTGCATAATTGGCAGCAGAATGAATGAATTTCTGGGAGCAATCCAGACCAAAATTTTGGATGAAATTATTTTTCTGTAAAACTTCAGTGTGTCTTGAATGTTCCATACAAATTTCAAAGAATTTGGCCAAGTGGTTTACAGGATATGAATTTTTGAAAACAGTAGCTGCTGCAGAATTTTTCTGGTTTTTCTAGTTCTGCAGTGTCAATTTCAAACTACTGGAACTTTTGTTTTACTTAACATTTTAAGTTGATTCTAAAGGGATTTTAGATGTCTGTAAGTCTATTTTAAATGAGTACAAATTTCAGGTCCATAGCTATTTTTTAGAGTTAGTTATGCCTCTTGGAAGCTGGGCTGTTCGCAGGAACTTCAGAACTAATTTAAAGAAACAGGGCAGCCTTTCCAATTGACATTTAATTAACCAAACAAGGTGATATGAACCTGAAACTTGTTGATTATAAAACTTAGGAGTGTTGAGTATAATCTTATAAAAATTTAGGAGCAACATATTAGAATTGAAATTATTATGAATTTTATAAAGCCACTGTTGCCTGCTGTTTTTCTGAATCTTTACAAGTGCAGTGGCAGAATTTTAAAATCTTGTATAAAATTCAATTCTAATCCAAATATAGTAAAATATAATTCAAAGTAAAGGTTAGGATCTCTAGAGTTACTTTGATAAGAGAGATAGTCCGTGCGTAGGCTTTCACAACATAAAAACCACATAACAAGACAGTAAGGTGCTGCTCCTACAAACCTAGAATAACAGTCTCAGTTTTTCCTCAATAGCTGGAGATAGACTGCCCAGAAAAATATGATTTCTAGACCTTTAGAAACTTGAGTTCAATACGAACATGTGGACATAAAATTTGTGCGAGTCCGAGTCCGTTTGTGATATTAATCGTTAGATAGAAAACCGGTCACCAAAAGGGTATTAGGCTAAACAAGCGAAGAAGTGAATAAGAATGCAAGTTACCCCTTGGAAGGTTAAAGTTAAAAGGGTGATGTGGAGGTATGCTTAGTAATATGGTGATGTGGAGGTATGCTTAGTTATGTGGTGATGCGGAGGTATGTATATTTATAAGGTGATGTGGAGGCATGATGAAAAGACAGGAAATACGAAACAATGAATGAAAAGGATAGTTGAATGTTATTACTTTGACTGGGCCTTTGTGCCAAACTGCTAATGCAGAAGTGCCCGCCTGACTGATAGCCTAAGATTGCTAATGCGGGAATATCTGCCTAACTGATAGCATATTGTATGTTGAATGGGCCTTTGTGCCAAATTGCTAATGCGAAAGTGTCCGCCTAACTGATAGCCTGAGATTGCTAATGCGGAAATATTCGCCTAACTGATAGCACTGTTCCTTACTGTGATACACATTAAAATGTTATTATGATGAGACCTAACTGACATGGGTAACCGTGATGCCAAGATATCTAATTGACACAGTAAAGGAACTATATTCGGGGTTCACCTCGAGTAACGTCGGGTTGCGGGTAGACAACCGACGCATGAGCTCATGACCTGCACTAGGAACAGGGCATGCATCATAAATTGTTTGCACATTTGATTGTGATTGTTTACTGTTCATTCTTCCTGTGATGTGCCATCTACTTCTTGTTAATTCTCTATTTTTTTATTCTTGTCTGTATTTTAAGATTATGACGTAACTTTCTCAAAGCTTAGAGTAAGATAATAGAGTTAGGAATAATAGTCATAGAGAATAGCGTGAGAACGGCATTTATCCCAAAGAAAGATGCCAAGAAAGAGTTATGTCAAAGCCCACGATACAAAAATAGCCGAGAGACTTAGTAAGCGAGTTATTACGATAGAGCCAAAACTCTAGGTTTCACGAGAGAGATGCGCTTTCACGATGCCGCCTTACTGGGAACCATATAGGTTCTCACCCCTTCTTTTTCCATTCCCCCACAGATGGAAGATCCAGACTTGATCGCCACCACAGGAGTTATATTCAGAGAGGTACCAGAGGAGCACGTGTTGTTGGACCCTACAGGAGATGCTCGAAACTAGTCTTGAGTTGATGGTTGCAAAGTTGTGCCTCGATGGTAGAAAGAATGTACGATAGATGGTATTCATTTCTTAGACTTTACTTTCCCTCTCTTCTGTAGCATTTACGAGGGATAGGACTTGATATTTTCTTCTTTTTTTTAGCCCGGGTACTAGCTTAGGGGTTTTCTACATGAACCAGGTATCTGGAAAGTTGTCAGTTGCAAATATATATATATACGCTTTTCTGTGATCTTATTGCTAAATTTAAATTTTGTTGTTAGTCTGGTGTTTATTTTATATTGTATATCTCTGAGGATGTTCATGGTTTTGTTAATAGGTTTGTTAAAAAAAAAGTATGTGATAATAATAAGTTAACATATGCGATTCCGTTAGTACGAAAGGCTTATATGTAGTAAATATTATCGAGTCTAGAGTTTTATAGGGCTACTGGGAAGTAACACCTGATGACTGGCAGTGATCCGGACCTATCAGAAATTGGGTCGTTACACAATTCCTTCCTCATCCCATGATATATGTGAAAACATGTTTCCTATGCTTTAAAAATATTAATTTTAATTATCCTTTATTACCATTCGATGCCATGATTTGTGTGTTAAGTAATTTCAAGCTTCATAGGGCAGGAATGGCTAAGAGGATAGAAAGGAAACACGCAAAAATGGAAGGAACGCACAAAATAGAGTTTTGAAGAAAATGGCAGTGACGTACACGCATGGACGACGCGGACGCATGCCTAGCGCAAAACGCAAGCGACGCGCACGCATGGACGACGCGGACGCGTGCCTAGGCGCAGAGCACAAATGACGCGAACGCGTGACTGATGCGTATGCGTGACAAGGAAAAACTCCAAATGACGCGCATGCGTGACCCACGCGCACGCGTGACGGACGCTACGTGCAGAAAATTGCAGAAGTCACCGCCAGCGATTTCTGGGCCCTTTTTCGGTCCAAATTCAAGCCCAGAAACACAGAATAGAGGCTGGAGAATAAGAGAATCAATTCATTCATTCATCATTGAATTGGAAAAAGGACAATTTTAGGTTTGAAATGTAGTTTTCTAAAGAGAGAGGCTCTCTCCTCTCTCTTAGGTTTTAGGATTAGGATTTCTCTTATTTTATGGTTAATTCTTCATTCCAGGTTTAATGTTCCTTTAATTTATGTTTCTCTTCTACTTTTATTTACTCTATTACTTTAGTTGCTCTATTTCACTTGCTAATTACTTATGTTGCCAAATTGGCTTATGAACTCTTCATGTTATAATTGATATCTTTATTTAATATAATTTGAGGTATTTCAGATTTAAGATTGTTTCCTTCTATTTATGATATAAATAATTTAGATTTCCCCCTTTGCTTTGGTTAAGTAATTGGTGATACTTGAGTTGTCAAACTCAGCGGTTGATTGAAAATTAGGAATTGCTGATTGATTTGGATCTCTCTAAAGCTAGTCTTTTCATAGGAGTTGAGTAGGACTTGAGGAATCAAGTTAATTAGTCCACTTGACTTTCCTTTATTTAGTAAGGGTTAACTAAGTGGGAACAATAAACAATTCTCATCACACCTGATAAGGATAACTAGGATGGGATTTCCAGTTCTCATACATTGCTAAGAGTTTTCTAATCATTAATTTATTTTTCTTGCCATTTAAATTACTTGTTCCTTATTTCAAAAACCTAAAAATATACAATTCCATAACCAATAATAAATCATACTTTCCTTCAATTCCTTGAGAGGCGACCCGAGGTTTAAATACTTCGGTTATAAATTTTATTGGGTTTTGTTACTTGTGACAACCAAACTTTTGTATGAAAGGATTCTCTGTTGGTTTAGAAACTATACTTACAACGCGATTATTTTTATAAAATTCTTGACCGGCAGAAATTCAATCGTCAAAATGGCGCCGTTGCCGGGGAATTGGAATTGTGTGCCTTATTATTGGTTATTGTAAATATTTTATTTTGTTGTTTATTTGTTTTTATTTTTGTTTTTAATTTTTTATTAGCTACTATGAGCTCTCACCCCCGTCGCTTTGAGTTTGGTTCTAATGTTGTTAAAAGAAATGGAAGCTATAATAGGAACATGCATCAAGGTCGAAACAATCACGGATGGAAGAAGTCACGAGGATCTGATCAACCCTTTTGGCAACAACACTTTCCAAGATACCATTGGACAACGACCATTCTACAATGCATGCCAAGACAATAGTTATGGTGGACCCCCTCGTGACAAACCACCTCCACCAAATTACTATGGTCAAGAGCCATTCCGAGGTGCGTGCCTAGATGATAGATATGGTAGACCCCATTATGGTTACCAACAAGCCCCATCATATGCCAATAAACCACCTCCTCAAGATAGCTTCGAACCACCATGCTCACAAGCCACCTACAACCATTCACCTCCATATGCCCCTGATCCATATCCACCCCAATCCCAATCCAATTACTTCCAAGAACCACCACTCCCATATGCACCATATCCATGTACATCGAACCAAGAATCACAGGATCGTCTCAAGGACACAGTGAACCAATTTCATGCAACCCTTCATCAATTGGAGCAAGCGATAAATCGATTAGTCCCCAATACGAAGGAGACACTAGAAGCTCCGGTGTACAGTAAAGAACATGACTTTGTACTGGAACAAGTAGAGGGAGCTACAATTATCGAAGAAGAAGAATTGGTTGAAGACTTAGGAGACGCTGAACCTCCATGGGAATCAAGAGTTGTGGAGAATTCTTCCCAAAAATTTGCATTTGATGCTAAGGAGGATACTGCACAACCCCCAAGGCATGTATCTTCTGAAGAACTGAACGAAACAGATCAAGAAGAAATTTTCCTTGGTAATGATAATCATGAATCAAGTTCTCCTAATGATGACCTCGCAATCACAATTGAACTCTTTGAGCTAGAAGAATCTTCCCCGAGTGAATATGAGGATGATGTAGAGGTATACTTTTCTCAACCTCCAACTTATGACTTGAGTGATGAGGAAGAAATTGAAGACTTTGATCAAGACGAGGTTGTAATTGAAGAGGTCTGTCAAGAAATGGAAGAATTCACAGAGGAGTACAAGGAAATAGAGCTTGTAGAACCACCGGAAACACCTCTCCCAAGGCCATTACCACCTAATACAAACTTCAAGTGGGTAAAATCCTTAGCCTTTATCTTTACCTTTCCACTTGAATATGGTTTGCTTGAAACCGATGGCCAGCTTAGAGCTCTTTGCGGCTTTAAGAGTAAGCGGGAGATGGTTAGTAATAGAAGTTGGAATCCAAAGTTCAATATGGTTCCACGCTCCAAATGGAAGTGCAAGGATTGGTATAGAGCTCGATTGAATGTATTTCGGAAGAAGTTTGGGTATCTCAGTAGAAATTCAGGCTGTGTACCACCCGGGTGGAATAATGAAGATAGAAGTGGAAACGATTTCAAAATCAAGATTTGGGCCTAGTATGGGACCCCAGAGGCTATTGGAATTGCAAACGTTGGTGGAGATTCCTAGATGAGTTCAAGCACAAGCCACCATAACAGGAAGCTCTTCAAATGTCCAACTTAAGGACTTTAACTAAAAGTGCTTGGTGGGAGACAACCCACCATGGTATGATCGTTCCTTTTCAAATTTTAATTTTATTTTGTTCTGTTTGTTTTTAGTTGTATTTTATTTTATTTTATTTTTCCTAGTATCATTCATAACATCAGCATTCGCATTTGCATTTCTCATTCTTGAATTTTCTATAAAAAAAAACCACACCACGCGTGCGCATGGGCCACGCGTCGGCGTCGAGTTTAAATTGACGTCGCCATCCAACGCCCAGAAAGTTGGGCTGGAATCCTGCAGCTGGTATGTGTTAGGCATAAATTGGGCCACGCATACGCATCAACGACACGTACACGTCATTTTCATTAACACACCACGCGTAAGCGTGGGCGACGCGTACGCGTCACGTGAAAATTTTGCCCCCTAATTGAAACAGAGAGTTGCGCCAAAACGACGCTGGAATTGTGCGTTTAGCACAATTCTAGTCGACGCGTATGCGTGCTCCACGCGTATGCGTCATTTCCCTTATCCACCATTCACGCATTCGCATCAATGACGCTTTCGCGTCGGTTCACTTCCGCTTCAGCCACGCTTTCGCGTGATCCACGCGTCCGCATGGATTTGAATCCACTTAACCCCCGACGTGGAAACCCTAACCCAGTGTCGCCCCCTTTTTTCCCCTACCCAACGTTCCTTCTCCATTTCTCTCTTCCCCCTCCAACCTTCCACTGCCACTTAACCCCCTCACTCCCAGCGCCGCCGTGCCGCCTCCCATCGCCGCTATGCCGCCCACTAGCACCACTACACCACCACCCTCTCTCTGTGTTTAATTTCTGCTACTGCGCTCACCAGGTTCCACTGCACTCCGATCCCATTCCAATTCCAATTAGTTAGTTTGCATATTTTTTTCAATTCTGTTCAAATTAGGATAGTTAGAGATGCATGTTCGTAGTGGATTTTAGGTGGTTAGGTAGGTAGGATGTGATTAGTGGATTTAGATATGATAATTGCGCCGTTCTTGCTACTTGCCTTATCTGTTTCGCAATTTTAAAATTGTCGTGCTCATAATGCTGCTCATATACTGTTCCTTATTGTTTAATGCTATTTTCACATTATTCAACCTGAATTACATTTCCTGCTGCAGATTGAGTTTGTCTATTCTGAATTCTTGTGCCTTGCAATTTGTTACTCTTTTCTGCACTACTTTAATGCCATATGAACTGAATTTTTGCTGCTGTTTATTACCCGTAAACATCCAATTTATAGCCGGAATGCTGCTCGATTTTTCTGAAAATTGTTTTACTTAACTCTCATTCGTAAATTAGCTTTGGTACTTTTGAATTCTGCACTAATTGGTCCCAACCAGGCCAATTCATGGATGCATGGGCTAGCATTCCTACTCCTTCTAATTCCTTTCTTAGTTAAAGCGCATTATTGATGATTTACTTCATTTTGCAATTCTTTCACTTATATGATTTATCATCATTACTCTGCATTCTCTGCTTGAATGTGAGTTAATTGTTCTTCAAGTTTGCACAATTTTTGTTAATTAGGAAGTACATTACCGTGCCACTCACTTTAACTTCACTTTTTAACTCTTAACTGCATTCACTTTCTAACTGCTCTCTTAGTTTTCAACTAACTACTTTTATCCCATTTCAAGACATGATTGTTGTTGTTCCTGATAAACAAGCATTCCGCATATCATAGAACTTGGATTGTGATTTTATTTCAATTCTTTGACTTTTAGCTTGCATACGGTCCAAAATTCTACATCTATCTAACTCACCTCATGCTTATATTGCTAAAATCCTATTTGCTTACCTGTTTTCCTGCTTTAGTTTAATAAATTGTATCCTGGAACTTTTACTTTTCAGGATGTCTGACCCAAAGGGCAAAGGAAAAGCCAAAATAGGCACAGGAAAAAGGAAAAGAGGAGAGTCCTCTATGGCTATCCTGGATATCCTCCATGATTATTCCTGGCGGGAGAAGAATTTTACTCCGCAGGAAAAAGCTGACCAGTTAGTGCATGCAACCAACCCAGTCAAGTTTGCCAACTGATATTGTGAACTCAAGTATCCAGTTTTTGCAACTTCAAGGAACTTATATCTAGAAAAGACCCTTCGAATTCTAGCCAAATTACTAGAGTACACCACAGACCAAATCAAATAGAGAGGTTTGTACTTTCTGGAGAGGAACTTGACTGAGGTAAATGCATCCTGGGTCAGAGAATTTTACTGCAACTACTTTAAAACGACCCTGGATGCCATGCAGCTCAGAGGCAAACAAATTCTAGTTACTGAGGAGGCAATTGAAGATATCCTCCAACTCCAGCCCAAATCTGATAAGCCAGATGGTTACCAGAAGGCTAAAGAGGATATGAGATTTATGCGTTTTGATTAGAACGCAGTGAAGCGCACTATAGCTCTCGATCCTACTGTCCCATGGGTCATGGGTAAGTCAACAGTGACCCCAAAAGGAATCAAAATTATTTATCTGAATGATGAGGCTCGGCTATGGCAGCAAATTCTTAGCAACTATGTGATGCCGAGCACTCACGAGACTGAGGTGCCAGCTGCCATGATTACCCTTATCTGGTGCGTGATGGAGGGCAAGGACCTGTACCTTCCTAGATTTATCCGGTATTCCATGTCCAGGGTCCACGTCTGAGGCACTCTGCCATTCCCCTATTTGATTACTCAGTTGGGCTGCCGAGCTGAGGTACCATAGGAGCTTGCGGATGAGAAGCCACCAGCCACCGATTGCAAGAAGATCATCCCTCATGGCAGGAAGTTCATGGCTCTGGGCTACAGACCACCCTTTCTCACTGCCTCCACTGATGCAGCCACATCTTCTGCTGCCCCTTCAGCACCTGCTGCACCAGCCACCACCACTGCACCCTCACCTGCTTCCGAGCGCATCTACCATATTGTGCACCGCCTCTTTGAACGGCTCGACCAGATGGAGCGCCGTAACCAGTGGTGATATGAGAGGTCTGAGCATCGCAACAAGCGACGCTATGAGCATTTAAAGTTGATGATCTGATCGGGCCACCATGACATTCCCTCCGAGCCTAATACACCATCAGAGCCATCTGAGGAGGAGGCGGATGACCAGAAGGAGGATGCCCGAGCCGAGGCTGAGCAGGCAGGACCCGAGCAGGCTGCGCCACATCATGAGGAGCCCCAGCAGATACAGCCAGCCGATCCACATGTCTCTTTACAGACAGAGCCCCCGCTTCAGCAGGCAGATCCCCAGCCACCCATACAGACTACAGCACTTCAGGCCACCATTGAGACACCAGCAGAGCACCCTTCTGGAGATGCCACTTCTTCACACCCTGCTTGATTGAGCATCAGGGACGATGCTATTATTTAAGTGTGGGGAGGTCGCCATCTCCGGCAAACTTTATTTTGGTGAACTACTTTCAGACTCTTTATCCCATTTTATTTCTTTTTCTGTATTTTTATTTTATTTTATTTTATTTTCCTTTTTTAGTACTTGCACATTTTCTTTTACTGTATTTTCTGTCTATTTCTACTTTATTACATTTTACATTTTGCACTTTATATATATATATTAGATATTTAGCCTAATTTGCATTCTTAGCTTATTAGTTGTGATATAGAAATATATGGATTATTTAGTTTAGTTTACCCTTTTAGCATATAATAATTTGGTTTAATTGAAAATGAAAGAGTAGACTAGAAATTTTAGTTTTTCAGAATCACAACAATCCACCCACCATATATATATAGCAATAAATGTTAGTTAATTGACAATATTTTTCAAGGAAAATACTTATTTTTATAAGAGCCATTCAAGGATTCACATTGAGTTGAATGGAAACTCTTGAATTCTACTTGCATGATATACATAACTGATATATGGTTTTTGAGCCAAAGAACACACAACCTGTGAGTTTTTGAGCTTAATTGCAAGGTTACATTATATAACCATAGTTTTCATTCCTGTGTGTTTCGCCCTTCTTCACTATCATTGCAGACTTTACTTTGTTTGATTCTATATGTCCAGTATTCAATGTATTTACATTCATGCATATGATTGAGACCATTACTTGTTCTTTGCTCACTTTTCCCAAAATAAACATACCCTTTTATGTCACCCTTGTTAGCCCCTTGAGCCTTTTAATCCCATTTTGTTCTATAACCACATCACTAGCCTTAAATAGAAAAACAAATTAAAAACCCCAAATTGAATCTTTGATTAGCTTAAGATAGAGATTGTGTATCCACTAAGTGTGGGGAAACTGTGGGAACTTGGGTTGATAGGAAGATATTAAATTGATAGATTATTTGAAATTTGGGAGCATGCTCATGTGAAACCTAAATAATTAAAAGAATCCATGTGCATTGATAATGTTATGCTTTCTTTAAAACAAAATCCCTTTTAGTAAATAAATAAATAATGGGACAAAATTACCCCAATAATAAGTTTAGTAAAAAGATCAATGCACATAGGATAAAATTAAAAATAATTTGATGCATGAGTATGTGAACAAGAAAGTGGAAAAATCATGGGAAACTAGGCATAATTTTAAAATTATAGAAAGTATGTATATGTTAGGTGAGATCTTAGATTAACCAAGGATTCAATTTATAGCTCACTTAGCCTTATATATATGCCCTCACCTTTACCTTAGCCCCATTACAACCTTGAAAAGACCTCATGATGTTTGCATGTATACATTGAATATTTATTGATTGGTTAGATGAAGAACAAAGTTTTAGAAAGCATTACTAGAGAAGAATAGAGTGATTAACCCCAAACACTGAGTGACTAGAGTGTATACACAAATCCAGTGAGGGTTCAATAGCTCAATTTTCATATATCCATATTTAATCATTGATTGTCTTGCAAGTTTGTGAACTCCTTTAATTAACTCAACTTAATTATGAATGTATTTTAATATGATTTGGCCCTTAGTTATGCATATATGATTCCTTGAAAATATGAATCAATTTAACCACATGTAAGCTCTATATATAGGTGGATAATAATTAGAATTGCATGATTCATTTAGGTAGCTTGCATTTAGAATAGATTGCATTGCATAAGATTCCACCATTCTACCTTCACTCTTTTCTCTTGGATTTAGCATGAGGACATGCTAATGTTTAAGTGTGGAGAGGTTGATAAACCACTATTTTATGATTTATCTTGTGCTCAATTGAGTGTTTTTATCAATTCTTCACCCACTTGTTCATAAGATTTGCATGGTTTTACAATTCCATCCTTATTCCATGATATATGTGAAAACATGTTTCCTATGCTTTAAAAATATTAATTTTAATTATTCTTTATTACCATTCAATACCGTGATCTGTGTGTTAAGTAATTTCATGCTTCATAGGGCAGGAATGGCTTAGAGGACAGAAAGGAAACACGCAAAAATGGAAGGAACGCACAAAATGGAGTTTTGAAGAAAATGGCAGTGACGCGCACGCATGGACGACGCAGATGCGTGCCTAGGCACAGAGCACAAACGACGCGAACGCGTGTCAAGGAAAAACTCCAAATGACGCACACGCGTGACCCACGCGCACGCATGACGGATGCTACGTGCAGAAAATTACAGAAGTCGCCCCCAGCGATTTCTGGGCCCTTTTTCAGCGCAAATCCAAGCCCAGAAACACAGAATAGAGGCTGGAGAATAAGGGAATCAATTCATTCATTCATCATTGAATTGGAAAAAGGACAATTTTAGGTTTGAGATGTAGTTTTGTAGAGAGATGCTCTCTCCTCTCTCTTAGGTTTTAGAATTAGGATTTCTCTTATTTTATGGTTAATTCTTCATTCCAGGTTCAATGTTCCTTTAATTTATGTTTCTCTTCTACTTTTATTTACTCTATTACTTTAGTTGCTCTATTTCACTTGCTAATTACTTATGTTGCCAAATTGGCTTATGAACTCTTCATGTTAGAATTGATATCTTTATTTAATATAATTTGAGGTATTTCAGATTTAAGATTGTTTCTTTCTATTTATGATATAAATAATTTATATTTCCCCCCTTTGCTTTGGTTAAGTAATTGGTGACACTTGAGTTGTCAAACTCAGCGGTTGATTGAAAATTGGGAATTACTAATTGATTTGGATCTCAATAAAGCTAGTCTTTCCATAGGAGTTGACTAGGACTTGAGGAATCAAGTTAATTAGTCCACTTGACTTTCCTTTATTTAGTAAGGGTTAACTAAGTGCGAGCAATAAACAATTCTCATCACACCTGATAAGGATAACTAGGATGGGATTTCCAGTTCTCATACATTGCCAAGAGTTTCCTCATTATTAATTTATTTTTCTTGCCATTTAAATTACTTGTTCCTTATTTCAAAAACCCAAAAATATACAATTCCATAACCAATAATAAATCATACTTCCCTGTAATTCCTTGAGAGACGACTGATAAACCCATATTTTATGATATATTTTGTGCTTAATCTGAGTGATTTATTTAATCCTTCACCCACTTATTCATATTAATTGCATAGTTTTACTTTCCCTTCCGTACTATGTGATGTATGTGAAAAACATGTTTCCTATGCTTAAAAATAATTATTTTGATTACCCTTTATTTCCATTCGATGTCGTGATTCATGTGTTGAGTAGTTTCAGATCTTCTATGGCAGAAATGACTTAAAGAATGGAAAAGAAACATACAAAAATGGAAGGAAAACACAAAACAGAGTTTTTGAAGAAACTGGCAGCCACGCGATCGCATGGGCGACGCGGCCGCATGCCAGCGCGAAAAGGCATTGACGCGGCCGCGCGCCTCGAGCGAAACACATATGACGCGGTCGCATGACTGACACGACCGTGTGACAAGGAAAACTCCGAATGACGTGACCGCGTGACCCACGCGGACGCGAGACAGAGGCCACGCACCAGAAATTACAGAAAATGCTCATAGCGAATTCTGAAGCCCTTTTTGGCCCAAATCCAAGTCCAGAAGGCATAGACCAGAGGTTATGAAGTAGGGGAATGCATCCATTCAAGGAGAGTCTCCAATTAGTTAGTTTTCCATGATTTAGATTTAGTTTTGAGAGGGAGATTCTCTCCTCTCTCTTTAGGATTAGGATTTAGATTTAGGATTTTATGCGCTTTTAGGATTATCTCTTTTTATCAGGTTCAATATTCCTTTTTATTATTTTCCCAATTTTATTTATGAATTCTTCTATGTTATAGATTACTCTTTGAATTAATGTTATTTGAGGTATTTCAGTTTATTATTGCTTTCTTTTATTTACATTATTGTTATTCCCATCTGAAGACATTTTTATTCCAGTAGATTTACTTTTCTCCTTTTGGTCTTGGTTAAGAAATCAGTAACTCAGGAGTTATCAAACTCAAGCATGATTGATAATTGTTATCTTTGCTAATTGAACTGAACTTCTATAATCCCAATCTTTCCTTAGGGATTAACTAAGATTCGAAGATCAAACTAATTAGTCACTTGACCTTTCTTTACTTTAAGTAAAGACTAATTGAGTGGAATTAAGATTCAATTTTCATCATCATTGATAAGGATAACTAGGATAGGACTTCTAATTTCTCATACCTTGCCAAAAGTGTGTTTTACAGTTATTTATTTAAATTACAGTCTTTTATTTATATTACAGTCTTTTATTTATTTCAATTGCAATTTAAGTTACTTGTTCCTCATCTTAAAAAACCCCAATTTACAATCTTCATAACCAATAATAAGAACATACTTTCCTGCAGTTCCTTGAGAAGACGACCCGAGGTTTAAATACTTCAGTTATCAATTTATTTAGGGGTTTGTTATTTGTGACAACCAAAACGTTTGTAAGAAAGGTTGATTGCTTGGTTTAGTAACTATACTTGCAACGAGAGTTTACTATAACTTCTAAACCATCAATCTTCAGTTCTTCAAAAATGGCGCCGTTGCCAGGGAATTGCAATCGTGTGCCTTATTATTGGTTATTGTAAATATTTTTCTTTTACGTGTTTGTTTGTTTGTATTTTCTTCTTTTATCTTCATTAGCTACTATGAATTCTCACCCCTCTCGCTTTGAGTTTGGTTCTAATATTGTTGAAAGAAATGAAAGTTATAACAGGAACATGCATCAAGGTCAGAGCAATCAAAGATGGATGGAGCCAAGAGGATCTGATCAACCCTTTTGGCAGCAACACCTCCAAGATATCATGGACAAAGACCATTCTACAATGCATACCAAGGCAATGGACATGGTGGACAACCTCGTAGTTACTAACAAGCCCCACCCTATGCTCATAGGCCATCCTCTCAACACAACCTTGAACCACCACACTCACAAGCTCCTTTTCACCATTCGCCACCATATAATCCTCATTTACCCTTATTCCAATCCAATTACTCCGAAACACCACCACTTCCCAATGTACCACGTCCAAATCCATCACCCCGAGAATCAGAAGTTCACCTCAAGGGAACAGTAGATCAACTTCAAACAACCCTTCATCAACTGGAGCAAGCAATAAGTCAATTATCTTCTAGACGTTCGAACATTCAAGGGCCTCCCAGAGCCCCATGTGGGCAATCTAATGAAAGGCGTAGCATGAAGGAGATATTAGAAACTCCAGTGGACAAGACAGAGCATGACTTCGTACTAGAACAAGCAGAGGAAGCTGTCATTATACAAGAAGAAGAGTTGGTTGAAGACTTAGGAGACACTGAACTTCCATGGGAACCCAGAGTTTTGGAGAATTCTGTCAAGGCCATTACACTTGATGCTAAAGAGGATAGTGTACAACCCCCAAAGCAAGTCTCTTATGAAGAACTAGATGGAATGACCCAAGAAGAAAATTCTCTTGATGATGATAGTCACAAGTCCAGTTCTTCTAGTAATGAACTTGCATCCGCGAGTGAATTCTCTGAGATCGAAGAATCTTCCCCAAGCGAGTACGAAGATGATACGGAGGTAGATTTTTCCCAACCTCTCGTTTATGACTTGAGTGACGAGGAAGACATAGAAGGCTTTGATCAGGACATGGATACATTTGAAGAATCTTGCAAAGAAGTGAAGAATTTCACAGAAGAGCACAAGGGAGTAAAACTCACAGAACCACTGGAACCACCTATCCCAAGGCCATTACCACCCAATACAAGCTTCAAGTGGGTACAATCCTTAACCTTTAGCTTTATTTTTCCACTTGAATATGGTTTGCTTGAAACAGATGGCCAGCTTAGAACTCTCTACGGCTTTAAGAGTAAAAGAGAAATGGCTCGTACTCAGAGCTGGTGCACAAGGTTCAATAAGGTTCCACGCTTCGACTCGAAGTGTGCGGATTGGCATCATGATCTATTAAATGGATATCGAAAAACATTTGGTTATTCTGTTGAGAATCTAATTTCTAAACCGCCCGGATGGAAAAATATAGATCAAGACGAAGGCGGATTTAAAAGCCAAGTTTGGGATCCTGGAATCTATTTTGACACTCGTCACCCCGGGAGCCTGAGAATCTATTTGAAGCTGCTCAGAAGCTTTACATGCCTAGTTTGGGACCCCGGAGGCTATTGGCATTCCAAGCGTTGGTGGAGATTTCTGGATGAATTTAAGCACAAGCCACCATAACAGGAAGCTCATCCAATGTCCAACTTAAGGACTTTAACTAAAAGTGCTAGGTGGGAGACAACCCACCATGGTATGATCGTTCCTTTTTTCAATTTTAATTTTATTCCGTTTTGTTTATTTTTGAGTTTTATTTTATTTTACTTCATTGAACCTGGAATCATGCATAACATTCATATTAGCATTGCATTCTGCATTTTGCACAAAAAAAAATAGGGTGTGCGACGCGACCGCATCATACATGCGATCGCGTCAAGTTGCGAAAAACACTTCCCACGCGACCGCGTCATTCACGCGGCCGCGTGATCTGGAGGTCGGGGTAAACATCCAACGACCAGAAAGTTAGGCTGGAATCGTGCGGCCATTGTGCGTTTTGCACAAAATGCCCACGCGATTGCGTCCCTAACGCGATCGCATCACTTGCACAACATCAATCCCACGCGACAGCGTGAGCGACGCGATCGCGTCGCATGGATTACACAACACCCCAAAAGGAGACAGAGAGTTGCACTGAAACGACGCTGGAATCGTGCGTTTAGCACAATTTCCAGCGACGCGATCGCATGCCTCAGGCGATCGTGTCATTCGCTCCCTAATCCATTCCATGCGATCGCGTGTCCCATGCGATCGCGTCAACCACCATTTCAGCCCAACCACGCGACTGCGTGTCCCACGCGATCGCGTGGATTCAAATTTATAACCCCCCAGTCACGCGAACCCTACCATTCGTGCCCTTCCAAACCCTTCTCCTTCCTCTCTTCTTCTCCAACCACCCAACCACCACCCAGCCACCATCACCGACCGCCGCCACCCCGCCGACCACCCAGACCCCGTCGCCACGCCACCCCCTTCCTCCTTCCCATTCTTTCTTCTTCTTCCTTCTCCTTCCTCCCTCCACCGCCACTGCCCCCCTCCGCGATCACCACCCCACCGCGCCGCCGTCACCGCCGCGTCCCCATCCGCCACCCACGCCCCCTTCCCTTCCTTCCCTTTCCCCTACCCCCATTACCCTTCCCGAAGCCCCTGCTTTCGAATAGTACCTGCCGCCACCACCATCCCCCAGCCACCTCTCTACCCCACTTTTCTTTCCTGCACTTTCTAGGTTCCGCTTAACGCCACCCTTCTTCGGGACAATCCAATTTCAGCCGGAATGCTGCCCAAATTTTTATAAACTATTTTTGACTTTCATTCATGTTTTGGTTTTGGCTATTTAAACTCTGCTTTACTCTGCTTTTACCAAACAATTCATGAATGCCAGGGCAAGCTTTCTTATTCTTTTTGATTTCCTGGTTCTTAATCTGCATTTTTGATGTTTAGATTCCAATTTTTGCTATTTCTATATTTATCTGAATCATCATCAACTTAATTTCCTTATTTGGATATGAGTTACCTATAGCTTCTATTTGTGAATGCCTGTTACTTGGAATATGATCATTATGCCACTTACTTTACCCACTTTTTACTAACTCACTAATTTTAACTTCCTAAACTATTTTTCGTTTCTAACCAAACCTAACCTTTCAAAACATTTCTTCTGGTTTTTCACTTTCTTTTAACATTCTAACCAAGGCATGATGATACTTTTTCTAATTAACTTGAACTGAAGTACATTTTGGATTGTGACATTTTTCTTCTCAGTATTCTAACTCTTATACAATCCTTAATGCAAATTTGCTTAACTCAATCTCCTCTTCTATTGCTCCTTTGCCACTTTGTGTTTCTTTTGATTATTTGCCTATTTGTTTTCCTTTTTTTATATCCTGGTTTTCTATCTTTTAGGATGTCTGCCAGCCAAAGAAAAGGAAAAGCAAAGGCTACTACTGGCAAACGTAAAAGAGGAGAATCCGCTATGTCCATCATGGATATCATGCACGATGACTCCTGGCGGGAGAAAAACTTTACCCCATAGGAGAAGGCTGACCAGCTACTCCTTGCTACTAATCCAGTAAAGTTTGCAAACCGATACTGTGAGCTGAAGTATCCGATGTTTGCAACCTCCAGGAACCTGTACCTGGAGAGGACTCTGAAGATCCCAGAAGAACTCCAGCAATACACCTCTGATCAGATCAAGCAAAGAGGCTGGTTCTTCCTGGAAAGAAACCTGACTGAGGTCAATGCATCTTGGGTAAGAGAATTCTACTGCAATTACTTCAAGACTTCCCTAGATGCAGTGAACCTAAGAGGGAAGCAGATTTTGGTCACTGAAGAGGCCATAGAGGATGTTCTGAAACTTCTGCCTAAATCTGATCAGTTGGATGGTTATCAAAAAGCAGAGGAGGATATGCGCTTCATGAAGTTTGATTGGGATGCAGTCAAGGCAAGGATAGCCCTTGACCCGACCGTTCCATGGATCATGGGTTAGAACACCACCATGCCAAAGAGAATCAAGCGGATTTACTTAAATGATGAGGCTCGGCTATGGCACCAGATCCTGAGCAATTTTGTCATGCCGAGTACCCATGAGACAGAGATCCCTGCAGCTATGATCAGTCTCCTATGGTGTGTGATGGAGGGTAAGGACCTGTACCTGCCACGCTTTATCCGGTACTATATGGCCAGGGTCCACGTCCGAGGCACTCTTCTCTTTCCTTATCTGACTACACAGCTAGTCCTTATCTGATTACACAGCTAGGCCGTTGAGCTGACGTGCCTTGGGAGGATGCTGATGAGAAGCCATCTACTGCAAAATGCAAGAAGATTATCCCTCACAGCAGGAACTTTCTGGCTTTGGACTACAGACCTCCATTTCTCACTGCTACTGCTGAGACAGCCACACCATCTGCCGGCCTCTCTTCTTCCACAGCTACCCCTGCTACCACCACTACACCTCCACCTGCCTCAGAGCCCATCTATCACCTAGTGCACCGCCTATTTCGACGGCTTGACCAGATGGAGCGTCGCAACAAGCAACGCTATGAGCACCTGAAGCTGATGATAAGATCTGGCGATATCCCCTTCGAGCCTGACACACCATCCGAGGCATCTGAGGAGGAGGCGGATGATCACGAGGCAGAGACCCATCCACAGAGCGAGGCTGCGCAGGCAGGCACAGAGCAGGCCGCATCACATCAGGAGGCTCCGCCTTAGACTCAGGCTGTAGACCCAGAGATCCCTATCCAGTCAGCACCTCCTCTGCAGCAGGTAGATCTTCAGACCACCACCACAGAGACTCCAGCTACCCATCCTTCCAATGATGACACCCCTTCACACCCTGCTTGAGTGAGCATCAGGGACGATGCTTCATTTTAAGTGTGGGGAGGTCGCCATCTCTAGCGTATTCTTTTGGTGACCACTACAGACTCTTTCATTTTATTTTGCTATTTTTCTGTATTTTTCTCTTTATTTTTGTTTTTATTCTCCCAGTACTTATACATTGCTATTTTCATGTATTTATACTCTATTTTCTGCATTTCCATTTTCAGTTCATATTTTAGCCATTTAGTTTAGTAGCAATTCTAACTTATTAGTTATAGAAATTGTGGATTAATTAGTATAGTTTACCCTTTTTAGCATAAGATAGCTTAGTTTAATTTGAAAATATAAAAAGGAAGTAAACTAGAGACTTGAACATAATAGAAACAACGCACACCTTGTATATATAGCATTATATGTTAGTTAGTTAACAACATTTCATCAAGGAGAAACACAAACTTTAAAGCCATTCAAAATAAATTTTACATTGAGAATAATGGGAACTTTTAATTTTACTTGCATAACATACATAATTGATATATGATTTCTGAGTTAGAGAACACACAGCCTGTGAGTTTTGAGCTTAATTGTATGGTTACATTCAAACCATAATTTTTATTTCTGTGTGTTCCGCCCTTCTTTTTTTTTATTCTGATGTTCTTTACTTTGTTTTAATCTATATGTCCGATTATAGAATAGAAATACATACCAAGAGAGTGATTGAGGCCATTGTTTAATTTTAGCTCACTTATCCCAAATTAGCCTACCGTTTACATCACCCTTGTTAGCCCCCTTGAGCCTTTAAATCCCTCTTATTCTATAAGCCACAATACTAGCCTTAAGCAGAAAAACAAAATAAAAATCCCAAGTTGGATCCTTGGTTAGCTTAAGATAGAAAGTGTGTAATTGTTTAAGTGTGGAAAACCTATTGGGAACATGGATGATAAAAACAAAAGGTAGAAAAGTTGAAAAGAATAAAATTATTCAAATAAAAATTTTGGGAAGCATGCTCATGTAAAATCAAATAATTGAATTACCATGTGCAATAAAAAAATGTTATTTTTCAGTATTGGAATAAAGGGGATACAAAAGGATTCCCCAAATGCAAAATAAATGCAAATGGGACAAAAGTTAAAGTATGAGCATGTAACATCAAAAGTGGAAAAAAGTGGGAACATAGGTAAAGAAGTTTTACTTTACAAAGTATGTATGTTAGGTGAGATCTTAGACTAATCAAGGATTCGCTTAATTAGCTCACTTAGCCTTATACATATACCTTTACCTTTACCTTGGCCCCATTACAACCTTAATTAAAGACCTCATGACTTTTGTATGCCTATATTCTATAATTGTTGATTGGTTAGATGAAGAACAAAGTTATAGAAAGGAAGGATAAAAAGAAGAATAGAGTGATTAACCCAATAAACACTGAGTGACTAGAGAGTAAACACAAAATCCAGTGAGGGTTTAATAGCTCATTAACATATATCTCTGCTTGAATTATTAATTGTCTTGCAAGTTTATAAAATATTTTTCTCTCCCATCTCAAACTGTAAAAGTGCTTTATCATTATCTAAGGTTTGGCTATATATATATATATATATGACTCCTTGAGAATGTGAATTAATTTAACTACATGTAAGCTTTATATACAAGTGAATAAAAATTAAGAATTGCGTGATTCATGTAGGTAGTTGCATTTAGAGTAGATAGCATTGCATGAGATTCCACCACTTTAACCTTAACTTACTATTTATCTTGGACTTAGCATGAGGACATGCTACTGTTTAAGTGTGGGGAGGTTGATAAACCCATATTTTATGATATATATTGTGCTCAAATTGAGTGATTTATTCAATCCTTCACCCACTTATTCATATTAATTGCATGGTTTTACTTTCCCTTCCTTATTATGTGATGTATGTGAAAAACATGTTTCCTATGCTTAAAAATAATTATTTTGATTACCCTTTATTTCCATTCGATGCCGTGATTCGTGTGTTGAGTAGTTTCAGATCTTCTAAGGCAGGAATGACTTAAAGGATGGAAAGGAAACATACAAAAATGGAAGGAAAGCACAAAACAGAGTTTTTGAAGAAACTGGCAGCCACGCGATCGCATGACTGACGCGACCGCGCGCCTCGAGCGAAACACATATGATGCGGTCGCATGACTGACGCGACCGCGTGACAAGAAAAACTCCGAATGACGCGACCACTTGACCCACGTGGACGCGTGATAGAGGCCATACACCAGAAATTGCAGAAAACGCTCATAGCGAATTCTGAAGCCCTTTTTGGCCCAAATCCAAGTCCAGAAGGCATAGACCAGAGGTTATGAAGTGGGGGAATGCATCCATTCAAGGAGAGTCTCCAATTAGTTAGTTTTCCATGATTTAGATTTAGTTTTGAAAGGGAGATTCTCTCCTCTCTCTTTAGGATTAGGATTTAGATTTAGGATTTTATGCGCTTTCAGGATTATCTCTTTTTATCAGGCTCATTATTCCTTTTTATTATTTTTCTAATTTTATTTATGAATTCTTCTATGTTACAGATTACTCTTTGAATTAATGTTATTTGAGGTATTTCAGTTTATTATTGCTTTCTTTTATTTACATTATTGTTATTCCCATCTGAAGATATTTTTATTCCAGTAGATTTACTTTCTCCTTTTGGTCTTGGTTAAGAAATCAGTAACTCAGGAGTTATCAAACTCAAGCATGATTGATAATTGTTATCTTTGCTAATTGAACTGAACTTCTATAATCCCAATCTTTCCTTAGGGATTAACTAGGATTCGAAGATCAAACTAATTAGTCACTTGCCCTTTCTTTACTTTAAGTAAAGACTAATTGAGTGGAATTAAGATTCAATTTTCATCATCATTGATAAGGATAACTAGGATAGGACTTCTAATTTCTTATACCTTGCCAAAAGTGTGTTTTACAGTTATTTATTTAAATTACAGTCTTTTATTTATTTCAATTGCAATTTAAGTTACTTGTTCCTCATCTTAAAAAACCCCAATTTACAATCTTCATAACCAATAATAAGAACATACTTCCCTGCAGTTCCTTGAGAAGACGACCCGAGGTTTAAATACTTCGGTTATCAATTTATTTAGGAGTTTGTTACTTGTGACAACCAAAACATTTGTAAGAAAGGTTGATTGCTTGGTTTAGTAACTATACTTGCAACGAGAATTTACTATAACTTCTAAACCATCAATCTTCAGTTCTTCAACGACCCGAGGTTTAAATACTTCGGTTATAAATTTTATTGGGTTTTGTTACTTGTGACAACCAAACTTTTGTACGAAAGGATTCTCTGTTGGTTTAGAAACTATACTTACAACGCGATTATTTTTATAAAATTCTTTACCGGCAGAAATTCAATCGTCAGTTACTTAGATTTTTTATAATCATGTTCAATAAGGATTGTCCTTAAAATAAAATTATACACTATTGTAGTGGGAGATTTTATGTTTTGAGAAAACATGATATTTATTATGCACTAGGTGTATTTTGCAAAAGGTCAAGCACATATGCTAAAAAATTAAGGTGTTTAAGGTCAAAAGAGTTTTGATAAATACAAATGTGCATTGAAAAATTACACACATGATTGATTGACTCTAGTGTAAGTGGGAGATTATTGAGATAATACTATGCCCAAGTTCCAATCTATCATGATTGGCTCTCATGCAAGTGGGAGATTGTTGGGAATAAGTAGTATGACCACAATCCAATCAATCATGTGTCAAATAATTTGTTATTGTTATTATATTAAAATGTTAATATAAAAAGGTCCTTGATTAAATTTAGAGATTTATCATTGTGATACTGATCATAATATTGAGGGATAAATATTTTATAACTTAATCTAAATTGTTCTTGGTCATAGGATTATTAAAAAGGACATTAATAATTCGGAAAGATCAATATATATATATAATGGTCTTCATTGGATGAAGATTAATAGATCTCATTTATTAAATTATATATATAGATGGTGTATATAGAGATATGACCATTGAACTGACTCACTCTGAGAATTCCTAATGGTTATAATTACCGTATATTTGTCAATAGGATATTCTCAAGATGAACATAGTAATAGAGTTTCCTTTGACCTGCGACTGTCATAGTAATTAACAATGTATTTATTATACGTTGATTCCGGACACCTAATACCCTAGAGTGCTAGTTGAATGGATATTGGGTATGATTTAAATACTTGTAGAATTAATGATTAGTCAATAAGGAATCCGTCAACTCTCGGTAAAGAGTTTGAGCTCTATGATTATAATGACTGAGATGAATAAAACCTTGGCCAAGGAGATTGAATGAATGAAGAAATGAGTTTCTTAAGTCATTCACAGTTCATTATAATAATGGTAACAAGTTAGAGTTTGACAATTAAACCATACTCTAAGAGTTAACTAAGAGCTGGAAAGATGGAAGAAATTATACTTTGTTTTTCTAAGGTTCTTAGTAAAAATATATTACTTCATACTATCGGGTCGTTGAGGAGTGTTGCTAGACGCCAACCTTGATTAGTAAATTTAGTATGACTAATTTACTACTCGCTTAGTATTGAACCTATGGGGTCACACACTAACGAGTGTTCTAATCTTTGCTGTAGAATTATTTAATTATTAATTTGATTTGATCAAATAAATAATTATATTAATTCAAATAGAATATTATTATATTTTTTGCTAGCACCAAGAATATAATAATAGTATGATAATTGAGAATATTAAATGAGATTTGAAAATAATTAGTTATTCTATTTCTAAATTTGGATGAGATCCTAACTAATTCTATTTCAAATTGAGTTATGATATGATTCAAACATTTGAAGGATTCAGATTTAGAATTTCAAGATATGATTTAAATTTGAATTGAGATTCAAATTTAAAATCAGTAATAAATCTCATACTATATATATGTATGCCAAGAGTACAGGAATGAAGAGAGAATAATAAGAGTTTTATTCCTTTACCTCTACACACATAAATGTATGTGAGCCTGATTCTTGGAGAAGAATTTTATGGCGTGCAAAGAGTTGCAAGAGGTTTCTCAATTTAGATTAGAAGTCGATCGGTCAAGGAGTTGATAGCAAAGATTGGTCTCGGTGTGGATACGCATAGCGCCTTCGTACCATCGAAGGAGAAAGTGATTTTTTACTAAAGCGTTTAAAGGTATTTAGATCTGATCTATGTATTATTTCTAGAATAAAATTTAAGCACAAAATAGATCTTTAGGATTACTTTATTTTCTTCCGCTGCGTGTTATGAACAGATGGTAATCCTTTAGTCATCTTTGCTGATGCCATGCTTGAGGCAGAGCTGCTTTCAGAATTCCATACCGATTTGGTTGCCGTATTGCCCTGCCTAAAGCATTATAATCTTCCGAGACATTTCTTTCTTTCTTTCTTTCTTTCTTTCTTTCTAGAAACACAACCAATGCTAGGGTTTAGAATTTAGATTGCTCTGGTGGCTTAACAGGGATTTTTTATTTTTATAAATTAAATAAATGTAATAATTACTAAAATAAATAATTTTAAAAATATTTACCGAAATAAATATTCTTCTTTTATCTTGTTTACAATGTAAACGAGATAATTTTACATGTATAACATATATATGTGATATGTGTTTATCTCGTTTATACTGTAGACGAGATATATGTATTTATTTTTTAAAAAAATTTGAAAATAATAAAAAATATTAATATTATTAATAATCCAACCTTTTTACAATGAAATTAATACATAAAAAGGTTGGTAGAAGATTAAAAAGAAAATGTCAATTTTAGTCCATTTTAAAGAATAGGGATTAACTAGTAATAGGTAGTTACTGCCCATTAAATAAATCACATGTAAATACTAAATAGTAATGGGTAACTAGTAATGAGTAGTTACTGCCCATTAAATAAATCACGTATAACTGTCCATTAAATAAATCACGTATAAATAGCAATGGGTAACTAGCAATGGATAGTTAATGCCCATTAAATAAATTACGTGTAAATAGTAATGGGTAATTACAAATATATTTTCAGCACACTATTAGTAATGGACAGTGAGTCACAAAAAAATAATGGGCAGTTACAAATATATTTTAACTATACATTATTAATATATTTGTTTCTTGCATATTCACCTACTTTTCTTGTTTATTGTACGGGAGTAAATATAAATTTTATTTGTTGCATGGGAGTACATAAAAATTTGAAATATAAAATTTTTTATGTACATATATAAACTAAACTTTTTTATGTACTCTTTTTGAGTATTAATTAATCAAACATATTCATTTTAAAAAATTTTAAATTAAATTATGATACAATTGGATTGATTTAAATTTAAAAAATAAAAATAACCGTTTGCCAATTGTTAAGAGAGATTGATGGGAATTGGGATAGTGGGGAGAGAATTGAAATGTCTCTCACGTAGATAGTGAGAGATAACCGTTTCAATTCTCTTTCCACTATCCCATCAATCTTTTTGAATACTAATTAATCAAACATATCTATTTTATTCTCTTTTACCAACATTTTTTTGTACTAATTGCATGCTAAAAGTTTAGATTATTGATAATATTAATATTTTTTATTATTTTCAAATTTTTTTAAAAAAAAATACATGTATCTCGTTTACACTGTAAACGAGAGTGGAAACAACATATGCACGTTTTGCGTCCATACGTCTTATCTCGTTTACACTGTAAATAAGATACATGCAAAATTATCTCATTTACAGTGTAAACGAGATAAAAAAAATATTTATTTTGATAAATATTTTTAAAATTATTTATTTCAATAATTATTATAATTAATTTATTTATTAAAATA
>NC_029788.2:83433657-83454998 GCF_000816755.2 Arachis ipaensis | reverse complement strand
TAATTTTGCGAAATTTTTAATTAGGTCTCTATACTTTTTTTTTCTTTTAATTGAGTCTTTGTACCAAATTTTTTTTTAATTGAGTCCCTACACTTTTTTTTATTTGAGTCCCTGCATCAATTTTTTTTTAGTTGGTCCCTATACAATTAAGCCAATTACTAATAAGAGGGATCTAATTGAAAAAAAAATTTGGTGCAGGGATCTAATATATAAGAAAAAAAGTATAGGGACCTAATTGAAAATTTCGCAAAACTATAGGGACTAATAGAATAATTAAACCTATAATATAAATATGTTACACTAAAACAAAAAAGTCATGAATTCAATTTTAAGAATCAACAAAATGAATTTTTTTTATAAATTATATATGATAAAGAATATTTTAAAAAGGAAAATTTGTACACTAACTATCTATCTTATATTTCCATTATATAAAAGTATAAATAACAATAAATAAGTAATTCTTTTATATGGTAATTTAATCAAATTCATCGAAAAATCTTTACAAATGTCCAAGGCAGTTCTTTTTTTAAAATATCTTTTCAATTATTTTTTAATCCATCAATGGCAACTTATTTATCTATCGTGCCAAAAAAAAAATTGTGATCAGCTACACTCCAAGAAAGGGTAAAAAGAAAAAGAAAAAAAAAGTCAAAAAACAAAGGTCATTAGATTATTTGTGCCTAGAAAGCAGTCTTTGATATCCTCATCTAATTAGAGTATTAGACTATTGCCTAATGATAGTGAGTCTTCATCATCCTTACACAATCCCAAGAGTCTTTTTGATTGTGCCTTCAGCTCTTCAAGTGTCTTTCGATTCATCCAGTCATATCGATCAAATCAAATATACCAATCACTTTGGTCAGGTTTATTAATGGCAATTACATACCAATGAACTATTGTTGATTAAACTCATATTTACTCGTCTAAAAAATTCTCTTAAAGAAAACCACAAATCATGCCATGATTACTTTAAAGTTCATTATAAGGCAACCCTTAAACCAATAATCAAATGACAAAAAATTTTGAAAGAAACAATGAAAAAATCCAACCTTTCCTCCCACACAACTTAGTCTATTTAGGGCAGCTTAGAAGCTTGTCACACAATTAAGTTCCACAACCTAGTCTATTTAGGGCAATTTAAAAGTTTATCACACAATTCAATTCCTAACCACCTTAAATAGACAGCTTAGAAGTTTGTCACACAATAGTCTATTTAGGGCAACACACACACACACCAGAGAGAGCGCCTCAATCAGACAACATTTGACATTACTGTAAAGGTGACATTCATCCTCTGCAAACAACTATATTCAAATTGATTAATGATGATTAATTTGTTTGGATTTGGATCCTCTAAAGTTTGAATTTTACTTTAGAGAATAAAGTATAATCTTCTACTCTTGAATAGTTTCTCTTTCATATTTATTCTTGGTCCCACCTATGAAATCAATGGTGAGAGATCACACTTTACTCTCTAAAGTGAAATTCAAACTTTAAAAGATCCAAATCCAATTTGTTTTGTGAATACAACCAGATAAAAATGTTGACCACATATGGTAACTCGACTTGATACACCATAGGTAGTATCTTGTAACACCTTTACTGTCACAATGTCACGCTTCCGCCTGCGCTGCTCTGATAGTGAGAATGTTACGGCAACTTCCTTATATTTAATAATAACATAGGAGTCTTAAACTTGAAATCATATCGTCATTTTCTTTGAAAAACCGGAAAGTATTTTTTGATTCAATCAAACAAGCATATATATAAATATATACATACAAAACTTTTTATACAAGTAACTTACAAATATATATACATACATATTATTACAACTCCTATCCCTCTTACAAAATATAATAAAAAAGGTGAGGAAAACTATAATTGTATATACATTAATATAGAATACAATTCGATGCTCGAAAGAAACTCCTTAAACTCTTCGTCCGTCTTGAAAAAGAAAACCTGTAGGGGGTGGGGGGAGAACATCATCCTCGCTAGTTCTCATTAGAGGGGTTTTAAGAATTGTCATAAGAGAATATTTAAATGAAAATTGTTTTCGATTGCAGTGATCATCGCTCGTCTTATGAATCTTTTTGAAAATCAACTGTTAATCATCCAAAAAGCCAAACCTTTTCGAAAATCATTAGTTAATTACCCAAAAATTAAATTTATATTTTGAATTTATAAAAACTCCAATTAAACACAATATCTCGTAACCTTTCACTACATATATTAAAGAAGCAATTTCATCAAACATAACCAAAACATAACCAAATCACAGACTCCGTCCCAAAATAATATCACATCACAGCCTTCGGCCCAACACAA
Source organism: Arachis ipaensis (assembly GCF_000816755.2). Classification (NCBI taxonomy): domain Eukaryota; kingdom Viridiplantae; phylum Streptophyta; class Magnoliopsida; order Fabales; family Fabaceae; genus Arachis; species Arachis ipaensis. The sequence continues at coordinate 83,452,664 of NC_029788.2, read as the reverse complement.
AATCAATTCTCACTTCAACTACCATAATCCGAACCAACAGTCACAATCATAAGTAATGCAATTCAAACACAATCAAGAGCAATTATAGAAAGTATAGCAATTAGCAGTTAAGCAAAATTATTCACAAAGGCAAACCAAGTACAATATGCACACCCAAACAATGTCACATGGATGCAAATGATGCATGCCTGCTCTATGGCCAATGAACTCATCTGTCGGTTATACAGTCAAACCCGACATGTCCGGTAGCTAACCTTGGATAGTCCAAATGTGCACGCATCTACCAAGAGGAATTTTACATCTTCAAAAAAGAACGTCCGGAAAGGTATAAGTGTCTGGCCACATCTTGCGACGAAGGGTCAACAGAATCTCGAATCTCAACCTGGAGCAAGTGGAGCCAACCCACTGCATCTACCCAGGAAAATTCAAGACTCAGATAAAGTTTTAAATCACATATCATTCTCAACTAGGAACAAGTGGGGGCAAACCACTGCATCTATCCATGTAGACTCAAACCATAACCCAGAGCAAGTTGAATCACACCATGGCACCTACACAGGCAATTATACTTCAATCAGACTCCATTTATATAAATTTCATCCTCAATCTTATTTCACTTCATTCATAATCTTAATCGTACTTAATCATCAATACCTCTCCTTATCATTATCGTTATCATCACATCTCTTATTACATTTAATCCCTCTTTCTCTAATCAAATTCAAATACTGTAAATTCACCAAAACATCTAAAAATGGAATTCTATAATCAAACTCAAGACATAGTTCTTTTCATATGAAATTGAGTTCAGAACAAAATCGTTTTCTTAATGAACTAAACTCAAAACAAAATTCTTTTTTTAATAAATCAAACTCAAATCATAATTCTTTTCTTAATAAATCAAACTCAAAACAAAGCCCTTTTTCTCAATAAATTAAACTCAAAACATAATACTTTTCTTAATAAATCATACTCAAAACATAATTCTTTTCTCAATAAATCGAACTAAAAACGTGACTTTCCGTAATAAATCGAAATCAACTAATACGATTCTTAAATCAAATTTTCTTTTAAATAACGATTCAAACAAAGTCTAAGAGTTTTATAAAAATTTCGGCAGCATCTCCGCTAAAATTTGGACTTTACCACCCTTCGAAGGTCCCAACAACTAAACCAAATACCTCTCGGTCATTTAAATCATTTCCAGTAAATCATTATCTCAACAGCTCCAACTCAACTCAAGGAAATCAACAAAAACCTAGAATTCGAACAACCAACCCAATAAACTACAATAATTCAACCTTAATTATCAATATGCATTCAAACACTCAATAATCATTATATCACAATTCAGAAACCAATTTAATCAACCAATAAATCAATCATTTATCTAAAACAACTCAGTTCAATCCATAAGACTCACATAATCACAAAAATATATTATTTGCATCAATATCGATTTATAAAAATTCTTGAGAATAAAATAAGTTTAAGGAAAGCGCCCCTACCTCGATCGCGACATAACTACGCGACACAAAACTCCTTTTACTCCCGGCCTGCAATAGTGGTAGCTTCAATCGTGACTCGCAATAACCGATTCTCGACCTTATATTACCAAAACCTTAGAATCTCTAACTGAACATAACAGAATACTGATTTTCAAAGGTTCTGTAACGAAAACGCTTACCATAACAAAGAAAGAACGACTAAACAGAGCAGCAACAACCTTGGCGGTGGTCTCGGCGACAATAACGCTATATCCAGTGACCAAAAACTCCGGCAGCGATGGCGGCAGAGGAGTGGCGATGCTGCGGCTTCCCGGCAGCCAGCGGCACGACGGCGCAGCCTTCAGCAGCATAACGAGGTCCCTCTCTCTTGCGGTTTTGATTCCCCGACGGCGACGCAATGGCTCCTGGCTTCGCTGGCGGCAGAACGACGAGGACGAGTTCTTCCAGCTCACGTGCAGTAGCGCCATTGGAGGATGCGATAGCGGTGACGGCCAAACGCAAATAGCGATGAGGCTGACCGCATCCCTCTCTTCCTCGCACGTCATCCTCCCTCTCAGCGATCACGACAACGACGATGCCTCGGCAGCTTCTTCTTCTCTCTCGCGCGATGACAACGGCAACTCAATGGAATGGTGGTGACGACGTAGTGGCGTTGCGGTGGTGGTGCGACTTCTCTTCTTCTCCCTTGGTTCTCTCTCTGCATTCTCCCTTTATTCAGCGAGTGTGAATGGCGCCGTGTGTGTGGTTGTGTTTGCGTTGATAAGGGGAAGGGGTGAGTGATAACGGCGCTAGGTTAGATGAAGTGGGTGATGTGTGGGTGTATTAGGATTAGGGTTTTGATTTGGGGAAAAGGGGTAAGGGTAGGTTAGTAATTTCTAATTAAAATAGGAATAATATAGTAATTAAAAAATTAATTTTAATCCAACAATATTTATAGGGGTGTTCGCGGTGCGGTTTGGTTCAGTTTTTTAGAGAAAAGTCATCCGATCCAATAGTTTAATTAAACTGCGGTTCGATTTTTTTCTCAAGACCACCTGAACCAAATCAAACCAATTAAAATCGGTTTGGTTTGGTTCGGTTTGTTCAATTTTTTCAATCAACTCATAGAAAAGCCTGCTATACTATTTCACAAAATTATAACATTAAAATCATCTAACACAAATACGCAATAACTAACAAAAGTCTTGATTCAATGAAATTCAATGACAAAAGAAATTAAAATAAATGAAACTCAAAATCACACTTTCACAAACATGTCGAAAAATTCCTAAATGTAGTAAAACAAATGAACTAACTCTATTAAATTACACAAAATAACACAAGACTAACAGAAGTGTCATTGCATTATGCAAGAAAATAACACATCTAAAGGTATATTACAAACAATAAAATTCTTCCTTTCTATTTTTAATACCATTATATCAATATATTTAGAATGTTGAAGACATCTTTCATAGTACAAAGAACTTCATAACTTGCAATTGAAATGCACTTTCTCACAAAAAATGCAGGCAATACATAAATACATTGTGCCCACCTAGTTCTCTTGAAACTAAAAGCCACAACTGAGACATGTGTAGAAAGACTAATTACCTTAGACAATTGCACCTTCTGTTCATCAATTTTATTGATTCCAAATTTTCTTCTTATATCCTGCCAAAGACCAATACCAGATAATGAAAAATAAATACTAGGAATCAACAACAATTAATAATGAACAACAATGAACAAATAATTAAGAAAATAGAAGCAGAAACACAACAAAATAAAAAATTACTAGCATTCAGTAACAATGAACAATGAATAACAATTAGCAACAATGAACAAATAATGAACAACAATGAACAACAATCAGCAACAATGAACAAATAGATTGAACAGAAATTGAATACAAATAAATCACAAAATCAACTCAAAACAAGCAAAAATAAATTAAACCCAGCAGCTCAGAATCACAAAATCAACTCAAAACAAACAACTCAAATTAACAAAAATCATTAAACAAGCACAGTAATCATTAGTATTATTAACAAAATTTCAAAACAAGCAAAATAAGTGCAGAAAACTAAAAATCAATTCAAAATCATATAATCACAGAATCAGAATCACAGAATCAGAGAATCACAGAACTTGAACTAAGCAAAATAAGTAAATTTGAACCCAGCAACTCAGAAGCTTAGAATCAGAGTTATTAACAAGAAATTAACAAAATCTTAAAGAAATCTAGCAACTCAGAATCATAGAAATTATAATTAACAAAATCAAACCCTAACTATTTCATAATTATAAACCCAATATGTCTAATTGCTTCAGATACATAGAAGGAGAGAAAATCAAACCTGAAGTCAAGTGGATGAGAAGGAGGAAGAGCACTGGAAGAAGGCCAACCGGTGGCTGCTGTGTTGTGGGTGGCCAGGCCAAAAACGCAGTATACTGCTATGGGTGGTCACAAACGGTGCTGCAGGTGGCCAGATCGGTCCTGTTGGTGGCGCTGGGGTGCCGCTGGATGGTGCTGGACTGCTGGGTGATTGGTGCGCAGAAATCGTGACGGTTCCATTCCTTGGTAACGGCGCTAAAAACTCAATACGCACATTCATAATCTTAGTTCTTTGTCACAACTTCGCACAGCTAACCAGCAAGTGCACTGGGTCATCCAAGTAATAAACCTTAAGTGAGTAAGGGTCGATCCCACGGAGATTGTCGACTTGAAGCAAGCTATGGTCACCTTGTAAATCTCAGTCAGGCGGATTTACTTGATTATAGAGATTTAATAATTAAAAAGATAAATAAAACGTAAATTAAAGATAGAGATACTTATGTAATTCATTGGTGAGAATTTCAGATAAGCGTATAGAGATGCGTTCGTTCCTCCTGAACCTCTGCTTTCCTATTGTCTTCTTCCAATCATTCATACTCCTTTCTATGGTAAGCTGTATGTTAGGCATCACCGTTGTCAATGGCTACATCCTGTCCTCTCAGTGAAAATAGTCCAATGCGCTGTCACTGCATGGCTAATCATCTGTCGGTTCTCGATCATACTGGAATAGGATCCATTGATCCTTTTGCGTCTGTCACTACGCCCATCACTGGCGAGTTTGAAGCTCGTCGCAGCCATCCCTTCCCAGATCCTACTCGGAATACCACAGACAAGGTTTAGACTTTCCGGATCTCAAGAATGGCCGTCCATGGATTCTAACTTATACCACGAAGATTCTGATTAAGGAATCCAAGAGATACTCATTCAATCTAAGGTAGAACGGAAGTGGTTGTCAGGCACGCGTTCATAGGTTGGGAATGATGATGACTGTCATGATCATCACATTCATATTGAGGTGCAAATGAATATCTTAGAATCGGAATAATCTTGAATTGAATAGAAAAATAATAGTACTTTGTATTAATTCATGAGGAACAGCAGAGCTCCACACCTTAATCTATGGTGTGTAGAAACTCTACCGTTGAAAATACATAAGTGATGAAGGTTCAGGCATGGCCGAATGGCCAGCCCCCAAACGTGATCTCAAGATGAAACTAAAGATGTTCCAAAAGATCTGAAATACAAGAGTAAAAAGTCCTATTTATGCTAAACTAGTTATTAAGGTTTACAGAAATGAGTAAATGATGCAGAAATCTACTTCTGGGGCCCACTTGGTGTGTGCTTGGGCTGAGCATGGAGCTTTACACGTGTAGAGGCTTCTCTTGGAGTTGAACGCCAGTTTGTAACCTATTTCTGGCGTTTAACTCCACTTTGCAACCTATTTCTGGCATTTAACTCCAGAATGCAGCATGGAACTGGTGTTGAACGCCAGTTTGCATCGTCTAAACTCGGGAAAAGTATAGACTATTACATATTTCTGGAAAGCCCTGGATGTCTACTTTCCAACGCAATTGAAAGTGCACCATTTGAAGTTTTGTAGCTCCAGAAAATCCACTTTGAGTGCAGGGAGGTCAGAATCCAGCAGTATCTGCAGTCCTTCTTCAACCTCTGAATCTGATTTTTGTTCAAGTCCCTCAATTTCAGCCAGAAAATACCTGAAATTACAGAAAAACACACAAACTCATAGTAAAGTCTAGAAATGTGATTTTTATTTAAAAACTAATAAAAATATACTAAAAACTAACTAAATTATACTGAAAACTATGTAAAAACAATGCTAAAAAGCTTATAAATTATTCGCTCATCACAACACCAAACTTAAATTGTTGCTTGTCCCCAGGCAACTGAAAATCAAGTAGGATAAAAAGAAGAGAATATACTATAGATTGAAAAATATCAATGAAACTTAGCTCCAATCAGATGAGCGGGACTTGTAGCTTTTTGCCTCTTGAATAGTTTTGGCATCTCACTTTATCCATTGAGGTTCAGAATGATTGGCATCTATAGGAACTTCAGATTTCGAATAGTGTTATTGACTCTCCTAGTTCAGTATGATGATTCTTCCAATCAAGCGTGTAAAATGCCCTTGCTGTGCAATCCTGGCATTTAACGCCAAACTGCTGCTTGTTTCTGGCGTTAAACGCCCAAATGTAGCCTGTTTCTGGCGTTTAACGCCAGGTAGATGCTTGTTTCTGGCGTTAAACGCTAGACAGATGCTTGTTTCTAGCGTTTAAATGCCAGAATGCTCCTCCTCCAGGGTGTGCTATTTTTAATGCTGTTTTTTATTCTGTTTTTGATTTTTCAGTAGTTTTTGTGACTTCACATGATCATCAACCTAATAAAACACGGAAAAAAGAAAATAAAAAATATATGATTAAATAACATTGGGTTGCCTCCCAACAAGCGCTTCTTTAATGTCAATAGCTTGACAGTGAGCTCTCATGGAGCCTCAGATAATCAGAGCAAGGTTGGAACCTCCCAACACCAAACTTAGAGTTTGAATGTGGGGGTTCAACACCAAACTTAGAGTTTGGTTGTGGCCTTCCAACACCAAACTTAGAGTTTGACTGTGGGGGCTTTGGTTGACTCTGCAGTGAGAGAAGCTTTTCATGCTTCCTCTCCATGGTTACAGAAGGAGATCCTTGAGTTTCAAACACAAGGTTGTCCTCATTTAGTTGGAGGACCAACTCTCCTCTATCCACATCAATCACAGCTCTTGCTGTGGCTAGGAAGGGTCTTCCAAGGATGATGGATTCATCCTCATCCTTCCCAATGTCAAGGATTATGAAATCAGCAGGGATGTAAAGACCTTCAACCTTCACTAACACATCCTCTACTTGTCCATAAGCCTATTTTTTTGAGTTGTCTGCCATTTCTAATGAGATTCTAGCAGCTTGCACCTCAAAGATCCCTAGTTTCTCCATTACAGAGAGTGGCATTAAGTTTATTCCTGACCCCAGGTCACACAGAGCCTTCTCAAAGGTCATGGTGCCTATGGTACAGGGTATTAAGAATTTGCCTGGATCCTGTTTCTTTTGAGGTAATTTCTGCCTATCCAATGCATTTAGTTCATTGGTGAGCAAGGGAAGTTCATCTTTCCAAGTCTCATTACCAAATAATTTGGCATTTAGCTTCATGATTGCACCAAGGTATTTAGAAACTTGCTCTTCAGTAATGTCTTCATCCTCTTCAGAGGAAGAATACTCATCAGAGCTCATGAAGGGCAGAAGAAGGTTCAATGGAATCTCTATGGTCTCTAGATGAGCCTCAGATTCTTTTGGTTCCTCAAAGGGATACTCCTTATTGGTCACTGAACATCCCAGGAGGTCTTCCTCACTAGGATTCACGTTCTCCTCCTCCTCTTTGGGTTCGGCTACATCATGTAAGGCTATGGCCTTGCACTCTCTTTTTGGATTTTCTTCTGTATTGCTTGGGAGAGTACTTGGAGGGATTTCAGTGACTCTTTTACTTAGCTGGCCCACTTGTGCCTCCAAATTCCTAATGGAGGACCTTGTTTCATTCATGAAACTCACAGTGGCCTTAGATAAATCAGAGACTATATTTGCTAAGCTAGATGGATTCTGCTCAGAATTCTCTATCTGTTGCTGAGTGGATGATGGAAAAGGTTTGCTATTGCTAAACCTGTTACTTCAACAAAAATGTTCGTATTCTTGTTCCTGCTCATATGAGAAAGAAGAAAACAGAAAAGAAAATTTGGAATCCTCTATGCCACAGTATAGAGATTCCTTTATGTGAGTAGAAGAAGAAAAGAAATTCGAACACAGAAAGAAGGAGGGGGTTCGAATTTTTAAGAAAACGAGGAGTGTTAGTAGATAAATAAAATAATTAGAAGGAGATGAGAGAAAAGAATTTTCAAAAATTAAATAAATTAAAATAAAAATACTTTTTTTAATTTAAAATTAAAATTAAAATTTTGAAAATTAAGCAAGGAAAATTAAATCAAATTAAATTAAATTTAAAACAAATAGTTAATTAAAAAGAAAATTTTAGAAAAAGAGGGAAGGTGATTTTCGAAAATTAGAGAGAGAGAATTAGTTAGGTAGTTTTGAAAAAGATATGATTGAAACAAAATGATAGGATTAATTGAAAAAGATTTGAAAATTAATTTTGAAAAGATAAGAAGTTAGAAAAGATTTTGAAATTGATTTTGAAAGAGATATGATTGAAACTTAATTTGAAAAAGATTTGAAAAAGAAATTTGAAAAGATTTGATTTTTGAAATCAAAGTTTATTACTTGACTAACAAGAAACTAAAAAAATATGATTCTAGAGTTTAAAGATTAAACCTTTCTTATTAGGCAAGTAACAAACTTAAAAATTTTGAATCAATCACATTAATTGTTAGCATTAATTTCGAAAATATGAAATAAAAATAAGAAAAAAATTTTGAAAAAATTTTTGAAAGTTTCGAAATTTATAAAGGAAAAATGAAAAAGATTTGATTTTTGAAAAAGATTTGAAAAAGATAGAATTTTTAAATTGAAAATTTGATTTGACTCATAAGAAACAACTAGATTTTAAAATTTTTTGAAAAAGTCAACTCAAATTTTCGAATTTGATGAGAAGAAAAAGGGAAGGATATTTTTTTTATTTTTGAATTTTTAATGATGAAAGAGAAAAACATCAAAAAGACTCAAAACATGACAATTATGAATCAAAACAAGAAAAATATGCAAGAACACTTTGAATTCAAAGATGAACACCAAGAACACTTTGAAGATCATGATGAACATCAAGTATGTATTTTTGAAAAAAATTTTAATAAAAGAAAACATGCAAGACACCAAACTTAGAAATTTTTAATATTTAGACACTAAGAATTCAAGAATGCATATGAAAAACAAGAAAAGACACAAAACAAGAAATTTTAAAGATCAAACAAGAAGACTTATCAAGAACAACTTGAAGATCATGAAGAATGCAATGCATGAAATTTTCGAAAATAATTTTTAGAAAATTAAAAAGATGCAATTGACACCAAACTTAAAACTTGACTCTAGACTCAAACAAGAAACACAAAATATTTTTGATTTTATGATTTTATAGTTTTTTTGGATTTTTCGAAAATTATTTTGGAAAAATGAAAAAGAAGAATTTTTTTTTTGTATTTATCGAAAATAAGAAATAAAAAGCTTAAAATTAAAATAAAATTACCTAATCTGAGCAACAAGATGAACCGTCAATTGTCCAAACTCGAACAATCCCCGGCAACGGCGCCAAAAACTTGGTGCGCAGAAATCGTGACGGTTCCATTCCTTGGTAACGGCGCTAAAAACTCAATACGCACGTTCATAATCTTAGTTCTTTGTCACAACTTCGCACAGCTAACCAGCAAGTGCACTGGGTCGTCCAAGTAATAAACCTTACGTGAGTAAGGGTCGATCCCACGGAGATTGTTGGCTTGAAGCAAGCTATGGTCACCTTGTAAATCTCAGTCAGGCGGATTCACTTGATTATAGAGATTTAATAATTAAAAAGATAAATAAAACGTAAATTAAAGATAGAGATACTTATGTAATTCATTGGTGAGAATTTCAGATAAGCGTATAGAGATGCGTTCGTTCCTCCTGAACCTCTGCTTTCCTATTGTCTTCTTCCAATCATTCATATATATTGAGGTGCGAATGAATATCTTAGAATCGGAATAAGCTTGAGTTGAATAGAAAAACAATAGTACTTTGTATTAATTCATGAGGAACAGCAGAGCTCCACACCTTAATCTATGGTGTGTAGAAACTCTACCGTTGAAAATACATAAGTGATGAAGGTTCAGGCATGGCCAAATGGCCAGCCCCCAAACGTGATCTCAAGATGAAACTAAAGATGTTCCAAAAGATCTGAAATACAATAGTAAAAAGTCCTATTTATGCTAAACTAGTTACTAGGGTTTACAGAAATGAGTAAATGATGCAGAAATCCACTTCTGGGGTCCACTTGGTGTGTGCTTGGGCTGAGCATTGAGCTTTACACGTGTAGAGGCTTCTCTTGGAGTTGAATGCCAGTTTGTAACCTGTTTCTGGCGTTTAACTCCATTTTGCAACCTGTTTCTGGCGTTTAACTCTAGAATGCAGCATGAAACTGGCGTTGAACGCCAATTTGCGTCATCTAAACTCGGGAAAAGTATGGAATATTATATATTTTTTAAAAGCCCTGGATGTCTACTTTCCAACGCAATTGAGAGCGCGCCATTTGGAGTTCTGTAGCTCCAGAAAATCTACTTTGAGTGCAGGGAGGTCAGAATCCAGCAGCATATGCAGTCCTTCTTCAACCTCTGAATCTGATTTTTGCTCAAGTCCCTCAATTTCAGTCAGAAAATACCTGAAATCACAGAAAAACACACAAACTCATAGTAAAGTCCAGAAATGTGATTTTTATTTAAAAACTAATAAAAATATACTAAAAACTAACTAAATTATACTGAAAACTATGTAAAAACAATGCCAAAAAGCGTATAAATTATTCGCTCATCAGTGATGCAGTATCTACGACCGCGAGGGTGGTGCTGGCTGGGGCTGAGTGGTGCTGTCCGCGAGGAGGGGCTGGGAAGAAAGGTCTGGTGGTGCTGGGAGAAAGGCTTCGACGACGCTACGAGGTGGTGGGAGGAAGGGGTTCACCGGCTGGGGAGGTGCTGCAGAAGATGGGTTCGCCGCCGGCCTTGGGTTTCTTCGAGTGAGACTGAGAGTGAGTGCAGAGAGTGAAATTGAGAGAGTGAGAGTAGAGAGCGGCTAGGTTTACGTTTGGGGGTGGGGGGTTAGGTTAGGTCACGTTAATTGGGGGTTGGGGGGTTTGGTTTTTAAGGTTTTGTATAATATCGGTTCGGTTCGGTTTTCATTGTCAGAACCGAAAACCGAACCGAACCGCAATAAAAACAGCAAAATGTATTTTTTTCGGTTTTTTCTGTTTTTGGTTTGTTCGATTTTCAGTTTTTTCGGTTCGGTTGGTCGGTTTAGTTCGGTCCGGATCAGTTTTGAACACCCCTAAATACTTGTATATAAAAATACTATTTGTTCATCAATTTATAAATTATTTTTAAATAAATACTCTAATCTAAGAATTAGAGATAATCAAATTAATTTCTTTTATATTATAAAATAAATTTCAAAATCTAATTATTCAAACTTAAAATAACCATATTCAAATTGATTAATGATGATTAATTTGTTTTGTGATTACAGCAACCAGATAAAAATGTTGACCACATATGGTGGCCCGACTTGATGCACCATAGGTAGCATGTTACCACTTACAAAATCCAATGGCAAGATTCTATTGTCGTCTAAACCACATTCTATCTTCCTTTTCTTCTACATCCTCCTTTATATTTTTATACCCAGGCAATACGTGGTATCAATATAGAGTTCAATTTATCCCTTTTGAAGATGCTATGCTCCTTCTGGAAAAATCATAGTAACGAACGAGGAGTTCAAAAACACCTGTATAACCAATAGGCAAGTATTTAATACCCAAATTACCAATTGCTTGCTTACCAATGAATCAACAGGAACAAAAAATTTAAGAACTGAAATATGATTAATGTGTAGATATGCAGACAATAATTGATTAAATCAAAAGGCAATTATATTAAAGGCAAGAATAATTGGCATTAATGGCCGGTATTATATTTAGCCTAAATTACATCAAATTTCCCTTAAGGTTATGTAGTATTATACTTAGACATTCCTTGATTTGTCATGTTTACACTAACCTCCCTCAATGTTATGTTTATAGGAGAGGTTAGTGTTATATATCACAAAAGGGAGGCCACTGTCCAACTTTGCAAAATATGAAAGTATTGAATAAAGTATCTATTAAATTTCAACAGAGGCTGGTGTATGGTTTTAAAACTCAAAGTGCATCGTAATATAACCTAACTTTGGAGAAGGCTAGTTTGATTAACTCCTATATTTATCATACAGCTACACTAAAATGATACTTAGCAAAACACATTATGTAACTAGCAATGTCACATGTCACATGTTAATATTTTGTACTTTAATGTGTTAAGTAAATAAGAGAAAACCAAGAATCTATTAATTTATAATAAGCAACTAGTACTTGATCCATTGTTCGACAAGTATCAAGTTTATTTACTCACAAGTGTTTAGTCTGTTTGTATGACAAGTGACACAATAGAAAAGTAAAGTAAGAGTTCAAATTTTGAAACAAGGAAAAATTGATTTTAAGAACAATCTTTCTCTTTTTGGATCAAAATATAATTGTGTATATCTGAACCACTTTGAAATCAGTGTTTGAAAAAATAGATTTATAAATCCAGGAAATTAAAAATTATTTCTTTCCCTCTCTCTCTCTCTCTCTCTCTCTCTCTCTCTCTACATAAAGATATCACTGGCGAGAAAGAAGAAGAAGCTCGCTGGTGATGGAAGCAGTAACTGGCAAAGAAGGTAGACTGGCGGTGGTCGGTGCAGCAGATGGTGGCAGAGGTTGCGAATCAGTCTTCGTTGAGCAACAGAGATTCTGAAAAACAAGCCAGTGGTGACGGTGGCCGTTGATGCAGCAGCAAGGAGAAAGAACAGTGACAGTAGTAGGTGGTGTTACTGCCGTCAATAAAGAAAGAGCAGCTGGCAGCAAGTTGACGACACTAATGGAGAGCTTTGATATTCTATCGTTGGCAGTGTTTTTATAGATCTGAAAATCTATTAATATATAATAAGCAACTACTGCTTGATCTATTATTCGACAAGTGTAAAGTTTATTTATGTAACACCCTAACTACCAAAGCTCACGCTTCCGGCTGCGCAACTCTGATAGCTCGGACATTACGATGACTTTTATACTATTTAATACTAAAATATGAGCCTGTTTAAAACTTTAAACCGCAATACCGCTCCCAAAAATACTTTCATCCGATAACATACATCCATAGATACCATACAACTTACAAAACTAGAACCATTCAATGCTCAAAAACTCAAAAGCCTTTCAAAACGGTTTATCTATGCAGAACCAAAATAGCCTTTCATAATTTATTCCAAACCAGAAACACAAAACCAAAATCAACCATTGGTTCATCTCATTCCAACCACGGCCCTAGGCCCAAACAATCCAACAACAACCAATCACCACAGTCCAACAGAGTCCCAGCAGTAAACACAAATAGGGAGATGCAAGCACAAACAAACAATTATTGCAAGTAGAACAGTTAGCAATTAATCACATAGGCAAACCAAGTATAATATGCACACCCAACCAATGTCACATAAATGCATATGATGCATGCCTGTCCCTAGTGGCTGATGATATCATCTGTCGGTTATAGAGCCAACCCGACAAGTCCTGGTAGCTAACCATTGGACTGTCCCTCTGTCGTGCATCCCCAACTTGAGTTATACTCATCATAAACTTGATCATAATCATGATCCATATCCATCACCCTCACTGGTGAATATTTATCCATCACCATCACTGGTGAATATTTATGGGGGCGAGCTCATCCGGGCCTTTCACAGTGCCCGGCCACACTTACGACATTGGGTTAACAGAGCTTCGAGTCTCAACCTGGAGCACATGGTGGCTAGCCATTGCTACTACCCAGGGAAACCCTCATCTCCAATAGTGGAAGTGCAAAAATCACAATTATCAATATCTTAGCATATATGCATTCATTCTCAGCCATGGATCAACATCCATCTTAGCCATCCGGCTCACGGTTCAATCCAGAACCAGCCAATATTCATAAATCATACATAGCCATTCCGGCTCACAATAAAACAACACTTCCACATTCAAAATCATCAAATTCATGAAATCGGCATTTAAGCCATAAATCATTTTCTCAAATCGCTTCACTTTGAAATCAAGTTTCAACTCTTTTCAGCCTTGGCTTTAGAAATCTCGTTTCTCAAATCATCTCAAGTTCATAAGCCAAATTTACTCAAAGTGAGTTTCCTTTTTAAAACAAAGCCACTCTCGGCATACTCTTTCCAAAACTTCCAAAATCATGGCAAGTTAAGGATTTATTTCAAAGTATTCAAAATCACCCATACAACAATGAGATTTTATACCAAAAGTTTCTCGGCAGAGTCCCAAGTCTTTAGGGAAGGTCATCTTACATTAATTCTTTAAAATTCATTGAAACTCTTAAAATCATAGATTCTCGGTTCAATTAAATAAAACTGAATTTATTATGAAACTGAACCATACAAAATCACAAGTTCCAACCCGGTCCAAAAATCAACTCATTTGAAACGGAACCGGTTCATTTGAATCAAACCGCTTTCAGATTTCTTTTTGGAACCCATTTTTCCAACTCTTCCAAAATGCCTCAAACTTGATTACTCAATCAAAAGTCTAGGTTCCTTTAAAAATCACTAAAAACTCCTTTTTATATTGAAATCAATATTAGAGCATCATTTTTTCCTTCAGTGATTCAAACGGTAAAAATAGTTCAGTTCTAAATAAGCCGAACTCAACGTATAAGGTTCATCAAATAAATTAAGCTTGAAAACATAAATATCCTCTTAATAAATCAAATAATAAAATTTCTCAAATCCAGCCCTTTTTAAATAACCTTTCAAACAAGACTAAGAGTTTATAAAAATTTCGGCAGTACCTCCCCTAAAACTTGGACTTTTGCCACCCGGTTCGGGTCCCAACTAAACCGTTTCTCATTCCTTTTAACATTCATAATCATTCGATACAATCAAATTATACATAAGGCCGATACAATCACCAAATACACATTTTCTCACAACAGTATCTATATGTAATAATTCCAATACATAAAGCATAGTTTTTGGAAAGTGCCCCTACCTCAAAACGCAATTTCATAATCCAAGCGCCTCATAAGTTCTTTTCACCTCAACTCAAAATCAAAGGCAGCTTCAAAGCACATCCCCACACATTTTCGCAGCAGCATAAACAGCTCTAAATTACAACAAGCAACCTCAGTTACTAACTCTAGGAACATTAATACCATAAAGGCTTTAATACACGTACGGGACACTAACGTAAGGCTTTCGAGACATAATTTCTTACCGGAATAATAACACGAAGCAGCTGCGGTTTCGAACCGGCCCCGACACAGCTCTGGCGGCGGCCAGAAGCTCTGGTGGATCAACTATAAAAACCACGTAGCATCAAAACCTTCTCGAAATTCCAAAAGAACTGAAATCAAACTTAAAACGCTTACCGGCAAAATTTTCCGGCGACAGCAGCAAGGTCTCAAGCGGCGGAAACGGCCAGAAGCTCCGGTGTGGTTTCGGCAGCCACAACCACTTCTCCGGCAACCATTCACGACAGGCGACGACCACTGCAACAGCTGGCTGGACGGCGGCAGCTTCTGACGGCAATGGAAGCTCCGGCGGCGCCAATACCTCTCGTAGCAGACCGAAGCAGCAGACACGGAGGGGGTTTCACCTCGCTTCTCTTCGCAGCTGGCAAGGACGACTATCCAGCTCTGGCGACAGCGAGCCCGCGGTAGCAGCGGCGGTATGCAGGTGTGACGGTGGCGCACAAGGTAGCGCCCCTCTCTCTTCACCGCGAGCTCCCTCTTTGCACGACGCCTCCCTCTTGGTCTCTCACTCCCCTCTGGTCACGACATGAATGGCGGTAGCAGGGAGGGTTCGACGGACCCGAGCAGCGTGGTGGCAACGAGCTAGGCAGCTCCTTCCTCCCTTGCGCGCGCGCGTCCTCTCCTCTCCCCTGAACGGCACCGACGAGCAGAGGTGACGGATCCACGAACCAAGTGCCACTGGCGGCGCGGCCCTCTCTCTCACTGGTCTGTTTCTTCCTTCTTCGTGGGTGTTGGGGAAGGCAATGTGTGCCATGTGATGAGAGGTGTGGCTGGGGGTGCATGAGGGGGAAGAACGGCGATGAGCTAGGAAATGGGGAGCGTGGCGGTGATTCGATTTGAGAAAGGGGAGAAGGGTGTTATTGTTGGATTCAAGAGAAGCCGTGCATTGATTTGGTGAAAGGGAAGAGGAACCCAGCGGCTGATGGAGTTAGGTTAGGGAAGGGTTTCATTTTTCAAAAATTAGGGTTAAGGGCATTTTAGTAATTTCACTTAAAATAGGGATAATATAGTAATTGAAATCCAATTTAAATCCAACACTATTTGTATATAGAAAAATACTATTTACTCATCACTTTTACAAATTATTTTCAACAAAATGCCCAAATCAAATAATTAGAAATAATATACTTAATTTCTTCATTTTTCCAAAATAGCAATATCAATATATTAAAATATTGATTATTTAGTCCATATCATATAAAATCCTTATTATTTCATAACTATCAACTTTATAATTTAAATATAGAAAATAACCCAATAATTATAAAATTGGATAATAATCATAACTCGTCTCAAATCCAATAAATTAAAAATTGCCTTAATTATCTCTAATAAAATAATTTCTGAAATTAAGGCTATAAATAACTATATGATTTGAGACTTACTCATAAAAAGACTTTTCAAAGGTTCTGGGTCTTACAATTTACTCGACAAATGTTCAGTCTGTTTGTCAAGTGGCACAATAGAAAAGTAAAGTAAGAGTTCAAATTTTGAAACAAGGAAGAATTGATTTTGAGCGCAATCTTTCTCTTTTTGGATCAAAATTCAAATATTTATATTTGAACCATTTTGAAATCAGTGTTTGAGAAAACAGATTTAAATTTAGGAAATTAAAAATCATTTCTTTCCTCAGCTTTCTCTATCTCTCTTTCTGTTCTTTCTTTCTCGAAAGCTCTCTCTCTAATTGAGGCACAAATGGAGTGGCGGTTCAAAATACATAGGGATATCACCGGCAAGAAAGAAGAAGGAACTCGTTGGTGATGGAAGCAGTAACTGGCAGAGACAGTAGAGTGGCGGTAGTTGGTGTAGCAGATGGTGGCAAAGGTTCGGAATTGGTCTTCGTCGAGCAGCAGAGATTTCAAATAGCAAGCCAATGGTAATGGTGGCCATTGATGTAGCAGCAAGGAGAAAGAATAGTGACAGCAGTGAGTGGTGTTGCTCCCGTCAATAAAGAAGGAGCAGCTGGCAGCAAGTTGACGACACCAATGGAGAGCTTTGATATCCTATCGTCGGCTGTGTTTTTGTAGATCTAAAAATTACATTGCATTTAGAAACTTTATATGATCTTATTTTTTTCTATTTTTTTTGCAGTCATAGCAAGTAACTAAGAGATAAAATCATGTCTAGGAAATTCACTGAATTTCTCTAGTGACAATGAATATAGTGGTGAATGAACTAGACACATAACAAGTTTTAGATGGTGATCACGTTATTTTTGTCATCTATGGATTTACATTTATTTAATATATAATAGTTAAAAGATTAATAATTGCCTTATTAATACCCTTGATTAAATTGGTGAGTATTAGTTATCGTGGTTGTTGTGCATTTTGTTCAAAAAATTGATTGCGTCAATCCTGTAATTGTGATTACTAATTATGTGTTTTGGCATTTTTTTGTTTAATAATTGAGTTAGATGAGGTACTACTTCTTTGTATTTTCCTAGACATTTGTAAATCTAGAATTGGATTCCATTGTTTGCTTGAAACTCGATATACAAATTTCATTCTCTTCTCCTTTAAATACACCATGTTATAGGGTGAAGTTGAAATGGTAACATGCTAATTATTGAATGTTGTTGTCTCTTTTATCTAAATCTGTGTGATTTATTTAGAAATAATAGGTTTGTGTGTTTTGCTTTTTTACTTTTCTATTTTTCATATCTATTTTTTTTATTTTTTATTTTTTTGATTTTTGATTTCTTTAATTTTTTTTAGATTTACATTGTGCTTTTCATAAGTGGACAAGCAAAAGTGAGGCTCACAAAATGGTACTCCCTATCCTCTTAAAAGAAAAGATCTAAGATAAATACTTACTTTAAGCTATAATCTAATATATTTCTTTTTTCCGATTTATACATACTAGGATTGTGTGGAAACTTTATAATTATCTGTCTAAGATAATGTTTACCTGATGTAAGAAGAACAATTGGAAATAAAGTAAATGATATCACTAAATGGTAGCCTAATTCCTTGCAATTCTTCACCAATAGAATGCACAACCAACACTAAAAGTAAGCCTCCTTTAGGACTATAATTTCTTATTATTTATGCATTTTGAAAATGTACAAAAGGCATTACCGTTATTTATTCAAAATAATATAATGTTATGATCTTTTTAACTCTAAATTTATTTGTAGCATGGATAGTATTTTACTTTTCTATTTCAGTTTAAATATAATACTCAAGATAACTGTATATCCATCAAAACAAAAATATTTTTAGAAAGTTATAAGATGAGATGTATGAAAGAAACTAAATTGTATTAGATAATAAATATTTATATACTAAGATGAGATGCATGATACAGTTGGGTGCTTTAGTCGGTTATTTAAATACAAAAAAGGTGTTCATATTGATGTTTGTATTTTGATATTATCCCTTAACAATTCATTTATTTAAGGTTGGAATATGAGGAGAGCATGGTGTCAGCCATCTTCTATTGCATTCTTTGCTCAAATTGTTCTTGACACTATCTCATACTCTTCTTTTAGGTCAGATTATTAGTTTAAAAATAAATTAGAATTTTAAATGTTCAACTTTTAAACTAAAATTTGAAGAGTTTAAAAATAAATTAGAATTTTAAATGTTCAACCTTTAAACTAAAATTTGAAGACTTTTACAGGGTTCCAGTTGAAAGGCTTACAGCAGCTCAAGTTGCAGTTTAAAAAATTTGTTAATCTGGTGTAAGATGGTTTTTGTTATAAATTGATGCTAAAAGCTTGCAAAGAATTTTACTAAATTCAAGTATTGTTAGTTAAGTTGAATTAGATAATTAGTAATGTCCTTGTCTCTGTTTTCTAAAATAATATTCTGACTTTATTTACAAAATACAATTTCAAATTTGACTTTATTAACAAATTTACATTGATTTCTTTTTATATGGTCAAATACTCATGTAACACCCTACCATATAAAACTTTACGCTTAAGTCATAAATTAGAGGTGGCGAGATATTACGACCTCTAAAATAAAAATACGTATATAAATATAGTTGAAAAAATTATAACTAGGAACCCTAAAAAAGAAGTTAAACAAAACCAAAACAAAAAAATTACATTATACTCGTT
>NC_029788.2:83423574-83433644 GCF_000816755.2 Arachis ipaensis | reverse complement strand
ATCAAGCTCCAGAGTCGACCTGCAAAGCTAAGACCGGCCAGAGTATACATAACTAGACAATATATACAATCTAGACACAAAAAGTAAAGGCCCAAAACACAGTTCTTCGCTTCAGCTGCGAGTCTCCAGATTGCTCAGTGAGGTACCTCTCGACCTGCATATGAAAAACAACAAAATATGTATGGAATGAGAACTGTGAGTTCTCAGCATGGTAAAGGTACCCACATAGATAATATATAAGGTCCTGGAAAAGCCAGAGGTATTCCTAGAACTTCGACAACTCAGATCAAACTTCTACACTAAACCAGAAACTTCGATAATCTATCTAGGAATTCTAATTATAATCTAACTATTCACTTTCCATTTCCTTCACATCTCCTAACCACCATATATAGAACAACCTTCATCACACCTCCACCATATGAGGGATCTCTCAGAAACAAACACAGGCAAAATAGATAAGGAAAACACAAGTATAGATAGTAGTTATAGCAAATAAGTCAGATAGCAGTTAATACAACAAAGCAATTAGGTAAACCAAAATAATTACAAACTCAAAAAAAGTATCCAAATGCACATGATGCATGCTTGTTCTACTGGCCATGAGCTCACATGTCGGTTATTTTGCCAGAACCCGACACACTCGGTAGCTAACCCAGATATCGTCTCTCTGACATGCTTCCATACTCTTGGTATATATTGTCGGTCACACTCTTAGGATATAGTGCCCGCCACACTCTTGGGATATAGTGCCCGCCGCATTTTCCGGGATAAAGTGTTCCTACACTCTTGGGATAAGTGCCCGTCACACTCATGGGATATAGTGCCCGACACACTTCCCAGGGTAAAGTGCCCCCACACTCTTGGGATATAGTGCCCGCCACACTCCTGGGCTATAGTGTCTGACACACTTTACAAACAGAGAGAATATGATGCATACAAAGTGGAACAAATTATACGCAACCAATATGCTCATCACACTCATCTTTAGCATACTCAAGATCAATCGTATTCAAGATCAGAAACAAAATTACAACTCCATATACTTATCCAATCACAATTCCACACCACATTAATTCAATTATTCACTCCTCAATTTCCTTCAATATCAATTTAGCTCTATCAATGTCTTCGCGCCCTTTCCAAGGCCTACAAACTAACTATTGGACCTTAAACAGGGGTTACGGGAGTTTACAAGCTTATCCAGAAGGTCAAACAGTTAAAAAATAGGATTTTAGTGAAAAGCAGGGCATCGTGCATACGCATCATATTGTGCGTACGGATCAAAAAGGGAATCTAGCACTGATGTTACCGGACCAAAAGCTTGCCGAAAACTCAAACAATCCCCGGCAACGGCGCCAAAAACTTGGTGCACGAAATTGTGATCTCCAGGCTCGAACAAATCCTGGTAATGGCTCCAAAGCTTGGTGCTCTTTTTTTTGAAAATATTTTTGAAAGATTTTTGAAAAGAAAACAAAAAGAAAATTACCTAATCTGAGCAACAAGATGAACCGTCAGTTGTCCAAATTCAAACAATCCCCGGCAACGGCGCCAAAAACTTGGTGCTGTTGCCGGATCAAAAAGGGAATCTGGCACTGATGTTACCGGACCAAAAGCTTGCCGAAAACTCAAACAATCCCCGGCAACGGCGCCAAAAACATTTCAGCCAAAAAATATCTGAAATCACAGAAAAGCACACAAACTCATAGTAAAGTCCAAAAATGTGAATTTAACATAAAAACTAATGAAAACATCCCTAAAAGTAACTAGATCCTACTAAAAACATACTAAAAACAATGTCAAAAAGCGTATAAATTATCCGCTCATCAAGGGCCAAGTTACAGCACGTCAAAGTTGGTTAAAAATTGTGTTTATACCAAAATCTCAAAACCTCAGGTTTTCCAAACTTTCCAATCCAAAACCAACCAAGTCATAACCAAATCCATACCAAGCATTCTCGTAATTCCCCAAATACCAATTCTACTACTTATCAATTATTTAGTCACCTAAAGTACTGCTACTCCATTATCAATTCAGCATCATATTCATAATATATAGATAGATACATACATACAACAATGACATCAAATCTAACCATTTTGCCATCAAATTCAGCATCATACTTATTTCATACATACATATATATTAATTCCATTAAATCCAACCATTCAAATATTCAAGCCTATCCTAAGACAACTAACCTAAGTTTTCACGCAACATTATAGATTAACTACGAGAAACCAAAATCATACCTTGCCCGATTTCTCTCCAAGTTTGGAACACCTCAAAACTCTCATTTCCTCAGGTTTCCGAATCTCCAATTCCTCACTAAATGAATTCCCAGCTTCCAAGGCTTAATTCAAGCATCCAACATCCACCAATTTGATTCCAACTCACACAATTCAATCTATTACCATACAATTTCACTATAATCAATATAGGGTTTTATAATTTCAATAATTTACAAGGATTCAAAAGTTTCTTACCTTACCCACTCAAAATTGGGATGAAACCTACTTATAATCCACGATAAAGTACCTCTAAACAATCAAATCATAATAATTCAACATCTCCAAAACCAAAAACGCAAAATTAAAGGAAAGGGAGAACTAGGCATGAATTTTGAGATGCCTTACCAAATCAATCAGATAGGATTGAAGATCTTGATGAGATGAACGCATGGCTGTAAATGGTGCAGCGATCGGAGCTACAGATTGAAAGTTATGGAAGATTGAAGATGGAAGATAATTGGGGTTAGGTTTTGTTCTTCCTTTCACCAAGTTCAGCGTGATCTTATGAATTGAAGGGGGAGAGAAGGCTGAATGGAGCTTATATACATGGGTTGAGTGTGTGGGCTTGGGCCTACTTGGGCTCGATTCATTCGATTTAGCCCGTTGGCCCAACTTTGGGCCAAAATCTTTAAAATTAGTGCTGAAATTTGTATTTTAAATATTTTTATTCTTCTAACTTATCAAATTTAATTTCCTAATTTCTTTGAATAATGATTAATTTATTGGTTAATTATTTATTAATTACCCGAAATTTACATCCTACCCACCTAATTAGGAATTTTGTCCCCAAAATTTTGATTACTAAAGAAAATAGATGGAAGCACTCTTCTTGGCCTCAATTCCTAGTTCGGTTCCAAGTTTGATACTACGTCCGACATTTCCAGTCCTAAACCCTCAACTTTGTCATGCGACATGAACGAATCAAGGTTCCAGATTTAAACAAAACAAATTCAAATTACGTGTCCAACATGATAATTACCTCGACCCTGTTGCGACCGACCGTGGCTCTCCCACGTGGACAACCCCTGGACATGTGCCCCGGTAAGCCACATCGATAGCATAGACCTAACCTAAACCTGCGCAACTCATCTAAAGCAGTCTCATCATGGCCTTCCAACATCAACGCCCACTTCATGGAGCAATCTTCCGCGAGCTAGCTCTTGTTAACCAACTTAGTAAAACTCCTTATCCTTTGTGGATGTACATGATTGAATATCTCCCTCCTGAGTCTCCTCTCGTACCGGGCACAAATCCATTCTTCGTAATTAGCTGAATTTTCTTGACAAGTCTTTGAGAAATGGCACAAGTTGTTAAATTTCTGGGTATACTCAACAACAGACATATCTTCCTACTTCAGTTGCATTAGCTCCAACTCCTTTGCGGTACAAATTGCTTGCAAGAAATATTTCTCGTAAAACTCCATCTTAAACTTATTTCAAGAAATATCAGTTACTTCCACTTGTAAGGTACAACACACCTCTTGCCACCAGTGTTGAGCATCCTCCTTAACATATGGGTTACTATCACCACAGACTATACTTCGAAAATACACTGAATTTGTAAAAATTTCTCCATGTCTTGAAACTACCCATCAACCTCCAAAGCATTGACATTTTCATTAAACTGAGGTGGACCAATCTTAAGGAAGTCGGCAAGGGTCACGGACCTATAGTTTAAATAAGTTTATAGTTTAAATGATAACTTATTCTTCATTCAAATGTGTTTATAGTTTAAATGATTTAATATAGTTATTGTTCACTTTTTTCTATTTGGATGAGCAATTTTTTTGCATACTTAATACAATAAAAATATTAAAATATTCTTGCTTTTGGGATGTTGTCTACTCTGCTATTTACTTCAAACTTTGTTCATTCAATAGAATGACCTTCAAATACCTTTTCACATTAGATCTTTCTTTGTGGTACAAAGTTTATGGAGATCCTCCTCAAAATCTCTTCTTACTATGATACACTCTAAATCTAACAACAATATAAGAAAACGGGTAAAAAGAATTCATACCCTTTTCTTTTTTTTCCACCTTTCTTATGTATGTGTCTTATTATGCTATCTAAGTTGTGTGTTTTTATAGTTGGCATTTGTATCTTGATACTATTCTCCAAGAGTTCATTTATTTTACATATATTAGAGTTTTGTTAAGCTTAGATTTAAATATTTGATCATTCGTCCAGTATATCAAGTAACTTTTGCAAATAAGTTGTGCTTATCTTTTATGATAGAGTTCTTATCTTATCATAATTTGATCTATTGTCATGTTTTGAAGTTGTTAAATATTTTAAATCCTATTGTTCTTGACATTTATGTTTGTGCATTGGGGGATTGGTATTGAAATTATGTATTATCATACAAATTGCCTAAAAGCTAGGTATTGCCATTATGAAAATAAATTTGTTAGGTACTTGATGTGTGAGCATCTTTCTTACCTTTTCCTAATGAATTTGCATTTAATTTGTTAAGTTTTATCAAGAATTAATTATCTTTTAGCCACTATGGATGCTACTTTGAGTCTTGTGTATTTCTGTTTATTTTAGGTAGAATTCGGATGGATTTGATGGAGTTTCTGCAGAGAAAGAGAAGAAACCAAGGAGCTGACCACGGAGGAGCGACATGAGCGCGTACCTGACGCGTACATGTGAAAAGCGAATTGGCTCAGCGACGCGTGCGTGTACCTGACGCGTACGCGTGACGCGCGAAAAATACCATCGACGCGTTCGCATGACTGATGTGTACGCGTGACATGCGCGGCATGCAGAATTCGCAGAAAACACTGGGGGCGATTTTAGGCCAAGTTTCGACCCAGTTTTCGGCCCAGAAACTCAGACTAGAGCCAGGAGATAGCAGAGACTCAAGGGGGATTCACACAAGAATGATTATGCCCACTCCAAGTTAGGTTAGACCCTACGAAGCAAGTGGTCCCCATCCATCAATTGAAGACATGCTGATTGCTTTAATTAATTTTGATTTAAACTTTATTTTTAATTCAAAAATAGGAAAAGATATTATTTTAGTTTTAGAAGATAGATTTTAAATTAATTAGGATTAGATATAAAAGGGGATTCCAATAGGGAGATTCCAACACAATATTATTCCATTCCAATTCACAATTCACAGTTTACCACAATCCTTATTTTCTCTCTGAACCATGAGCAACTAAACCTCCATTGTTAAGGTTAGGAGCTCTATCTATTATATGGATTGATAATATTATTTTCTATTTTAATTCATGTCTTGATTTATATTTAAGAATTGTTTTTGTTCTTTATTTTATGAATTTGGGTGGAACGGAAGTATGACCATCTTTCTAATTGAGTTCTTGTATAACTTGGAAAAGCTCTTTAGTTGAACAACAGCTTGAAAACAATTTCTCCTCAATTCTAATTATCTGGACTTAATGGGATATGTGACATATAATCCTCTTATATTTAGGTAATTAGGAGTTTTGTGGCATAATAAACTAGAATTAAGCTTCACCTTCTAATTGGAATTAATTGACCAAGGAATTGGTGGTTGATGAATTTTAGAGGAGACTAGAAAGGTCTAAGGAATTAGAGTCTAGTCACATATAGTCTGCCATGAATTAAATCTTGCATGATTAAAATAGTTAATAAGAAAAGTCAATCCCGAAAATAGATATCTCTGAAGCCTTAACTGTTTCTCCATACATATTTCACAACTTGCTTACTGCTTGCTTTATTAAATTTCTAAATTATTGTTTAATGCTTTTGAATACCAAAACACTCTTTTCTGTTTGTCTAATTAAGTAAATTAATCAACCATTGTTGCTTAGTCCTTCAATCCTCGTGGGATCGACCCTCACTCACCTGAGGTATTACTTGGTATGACCCGGTGCACTTGCCGGTTAGTTTGTGGTTATAAATTCTGCACCAAGTTTTTGGCGCCATTGCCGGGGATTGATAGTGATTAACAACTATTAGTTGTTTCATTGCTTAGATTAGGCATTTTAGTTTTAATTTTTTTATTTTATTTTTGCTTAGTATTTTCGAAAAATTTTTTTATGTCGCACTAATATTTTTCCTTAATTTCTGAAATTAAGTTTGGTGTCGCTTAGTTAATTTTATTTTAATTTTCTTTTTTATTTTCCCTGTTAATTTTCGAAAATTTTTGTCTAATTTCTGTTTGCAATTTTTGAAATTTATTCATTTATTTAGTATTTCTATTTTATTATTTTACACAGGTTACCTCTCAGGGACTTCTCTGCACTCTGACGTAGAGAATCCCATCTTTTGTTATTTTTTGTCTGTTTATGTGCAGGAATAGAAACAAGGAACCTCTGTTAGACTTTGATCCAGAACCTGAAAGGACATGTAGGCGACGTTTACAACAAGCAAGACTTTGCAAGGCTGCAGAATCAACCATGGATCACAATAATGCTGTTAATGCCAATGTGGCAAATCCGAATGAGAACGAAGAACAAAGGAGAGTGCTAGGCTCTTACTCTACTCCTACTGCAGATCTTTATGAAAAAAGTATTGTGGTGCCTCCTATAGCTGTGAACAACTTTGAGTTGAAGCCACAATTGGTCACCCTGGTGCAACAAAACTGCCAGTATCATGGTCTTTCCCACGAAGACCCAAATCAATTTATTTCTGACTTTCTACAGATTTGTGATACTGTGAAGACAAATGGAGTGAACCCAGAGGTGTACAAACTCATGCTCTTCCCGTTTGCTCTGAGGGATGGAGCAAAGCTATGGCTAGATTCCCAACTCAAGGAGAGTTTGAATACTTGGGACAAGGTTGTTATTGAGTTTCTTACTAAATTTTTCCCACTAAAGAAGCTGACTAAGCTTAGGGTGGAAGTTCATACCTTCAGGCAGAGGGATGATGAAACTCTTTATGAAGCTTGAGAGAGGTACAAGCTACTGATTTGGCAATGCCCTCTGGACATGTTCTCCAAATGGACCCAACTAGATATCTTTTATGAAGGCTTGGGTGAAATGTCCAAGATGTGCTTAGATAATTCTGCAGGTGGTTCATTACACAAGAAGAAGACACCAGAGGAGACTATTGAGCTGATTGAATTGGTTGCTAGCAACCAATATTTATACTCATCTAACAGGAATCCTGTAAACTCTGAGGCTCCTCAGAAGAAGGGAGTTATGGAAGTAGAAGCTCTTAATGCTCTTCTTACTCAGAATAAGCTTATGTCTCAGCAAATAAGTCTGCTTACTCAATAGATGGGTGGAATGCAAGTCTCAGCTATCAATACCCAGTACTCACCTCAAGAGGGCTCTTATGACATGACAAGTAATTTTGTGCAAAATGATAATTATGATTATGCTCAATCTCCTTCTGAATAGGTCAATTACATGGGGAGTGGTCCTAGAAATCCCAACAATGACCCATATTCCAAGACATACAATCAGGGATGGAGAAATCACCCAAATTTTGGGTGGAGGGACCAACCTCAGAGACCTCAGAATTTCAACAATAACTCCCAGGGCGGTTTCCAACAGAACAATTACAATAACTGCCAATTTCAGTCTCAGCAGCAACAACCACCTCAGCAGGCAAACTCTAAATCCCAAGAAGATTCTAATTGGGAGATGATGAGGAGTTTTATGCAGGAAACCAGAGCCTCCATTAAAAATTTAGAGGTGCAAATGGGCCAACTGAGCAAGCAAATACCTGAGAGGTCTGCAAGTACATTTCCAAGTGATACAGTGGTGAACCCAAGAGAAGATTGCAAGGTTATTCAATTGAGAAATGGTAAAATAGCTGGCTCTGAGACAAGGGCCAATGAAGAGCTAGTTGAAAAGAAAGCTCCAGAGGAGAAGAAGGAAGAAGTGGAGCACGCCCCTCCAAAGCGTGCAGACAACCCATTCCCTGACTCTCTTGACACGTATCCTACATTACCAAAGGCTCCTGAATACAAGCCAAAAATGTCATATCCTCAGAGGCTTCAGAAGGCTTCCAAAGAAAAGCAGTTCTCTAAATTTTTAGATGTCTTCAAGAAGCTACAGATCAACATTCCTTTTGTAGAGGCTCTTGAGCAAATGCCCCTTTATGCTAAATTTATGAAAGAATTGTTGACTAATAAGAGGAATTGGAAGGAGCAAGAAACTGTGGTGTTGACCAAGGAATACAGTGCTATTATTTAACATAAACTTCCTGAGAAAATGCAAGACCCAAGGAGCTTTGTGATTCCTTGCACCATTGGAGATGTCACCATTCAGAGAGCTTTATGTGATATTGGAGCTAGCATCAACCTCATGCCACTTTCAGTGATGAAAAAGCTTCAAATTGAGGAGGTAAAACCCACTCGTATTTCTCTTCAACTTGCTGATCTTTCTATTAAATTACCTGTGGGTGTTGTTGAGGATTTACTTGTGAAAGTAGGACCCTTTATTTTTCCTGCTGGTTTTGTTATATTAGACATGGAAAAGGATGTAAAATCCTCTATTATTCTTGGTAGACCCTTTTTAGCTACAGGTAGAGCTCTGATTGATGTGCAAAATGGTGAATTAACCCTAAGGGTCAATGAAGAACAGGTGGTCCTTAATGTTTTTGAAGCTCTCAAGCACCCTAATGATTCTGAAGGGTGTGTAAAAATTGATGTTGTTGAACCACTTGTTCAAGAAGTACTGGAAGTTGAGGTACTTGATGACATTCTGAATCCTATTTCTAAGTATGAATTAGTTGAAGTTGATGATTCACCACCCCAGAAGGCACTAGTTCACACGCCTAAAGCAGAGGAGGAAGCTCCCAAGCTTGAGCTCAAACCTTTACCTCCTTCTCTGAAATATGTATTCTTGGGTGAAAATGATTTCTATCCAATGATTATTAGCTCTTCCTTGAAGTCTGAAGAGGAAGAGGCGCTAATTTCAGTGCTCAGGAGCCATAAAACAGCTCTTGGGTGGACCATTAGTGACTTGAAGAGGATTAGTCCAACCAAGTGCATGCATAAGATCCTCCTTGAAGATGATGCTAAACCAGTTGTGCAACCACAAAGGAGACTCAATCCAACTATGAAAGATGTGGTCCTGATGAGCGGATAATTTATACGCTTTTTGACATTGTTTTTAGTATGTTTTTAGTAGGATCTAGTTACTTTTAGGGATGTTTTCATTAGTTTTTATGTTAAATTCACATTTCTGGACTTTACTATGAGATTGTATGTTTTTCTGTGATTTCAGGTATTTTCTGGCTGAAATTGAGGGACTTGAGCAGAAATCAGATTCAGAGGTTGAGAAGGACTGCTGATGCTGTTGGATTCTGACCTCCCTGCACTCAAAGTGGATTTTCTGGAGCTACAGAACTCGAAATGGCGCGATTCCAATTGCGTTGGAAAGTAGACATCCAGGACTTTCCAGAAATATATAATAGTCCATACTTTGGCCAAGAATAGACGACGTAAACTGGCGTTCAACGCCAGCCTTCTGCCCAAATTTGGCGTCCAGCGCCAGATAAGGATCCAAAACCAGAGTTGAACGCCCAAACTGGCACAGAAACTGGCGTTCAACTCCACAAATGACCTCTGCACGTGCAAAACTCAGGCTCAGCCCAAACACACACCAAGTGGGCCCAGGAAGTGGATTTATACATCAATTACTTACTCATGTAAACCCTAGCAGGGACGTGCACGCGTACCATGCGCGCACGCGTCGATGAGGGCACATGACCTCACTAATGCAACACGTGCCTGGCGATTTGAGAGGATTTCTGAACCCATTTTTGGCGCCAAATTGCTAAGGGAAAGGAATAAAAGGATGAAGGATTAAGGGGAAGGCATCATCATCAT
>NC_029788.2:83420156-83423537 GCF_000816755.2 Arachis ipaensis | reverse complement strand
AAATTTTTGAACTTTTCAATCACAACAATGCTTAGTCAAACATTGAGATTTTTTTTTCAAGAAGTTTAAATATAGGGCATTAACCCAACTGATTGAAAGAAAATTTTTGAAACTTGCTTGAATTTCATACCTTGTGAAGCATGTATTGAATTGAGAACACAAGCTTGTGAGATTTGAGCCTATTGATGTGGTTACATTTTATAACCATTTATTTTCCATTCTTGTGTGAAATTGTTCTTTTTCCATGATTGTGACCCTTGATTTGCTTGATTCTATATATCCGTTTATTTCTTGTGTTTGTGCATTTATATGATTGAGGCCATTCTTTCATTAGCCACTTACCCAAATAGCCAACCTTTTACTCCCCATTGTTAGCCAATTTTGAGCCTATGCTCAACCCACTTATTCTTATTTTAGCACATTACAAGCCTAAGGCGGAAAACCAATGAAAAGTCCTTGTTTGGATCTTTGATTGACCTAGGCTAGTGAGAGTATTTTATTATTCAAAGTTGGTGAGGCTTGGGAACATTGGATGGGATAAAAAGGGGCAGTACACTTTTATGTTTAAAGATTTGGGCACATATTCATGTATTGATTAAATGTAGAGACCTTATGTATTGATGTTCTCGTATTTAGTTTGAAAGAAGAAAAAGAAAAAAATATATATATAAAAAAAATGATGATGAAAAGAAAAGAAAAAAATGTATATAGAAAAAGAAAAAAAGAAAAAAAAAGAAAGAAAAGAGAAAAGCAATAAAGGGGACAAAATGCCCCAAAGTGAAGCTCAATAAGAATCAATGCATAAGTGTTGTGAAATGAAAAGAAAATGCATGAGTATGTAAGAAAAAAAAAAGTGAAAAATGGGTAGTTAGAATAACTCGCATTTGTATAGGTCATTAAATAGGTTAGGTGGGAAAGTCTATGCTAATCGAAGATTCAATTCCTAGTCCACTTGACCATAAATGATCCTACCTTGACCCTAACCCCATTACAACCTAAATAAAAGACCTCATGATGAATGTATGCATGCATTGAATAAGTGTTGATTGTTAGAAGAAAATCAAATTTTGGAAAACATGATTAGAAGAGAATTGAGTGAATTAACCCTTAAACACTTGAGTGAATAGAGCGGATACACATCCGATGAGGGTTCAAAAGTTCAATCACTTGTGTTCACCCATATTATCTATATTCTTGCAAGTTTGAACTCCTTTTTGACAATTCAATACAATTGTGGTTTGGACTTAGTCCTTATTGCCTAGCTCTTGTGCTTACACATGCTCTCTTGGGAATTGATTTGTTTGAACTAAGCATTTCCAATTTTTCCAATTAATTGCATTTAGATAGGACTCATATAGTTTAGTTGCATTCAATAAATGCCATACCCCTTAGTTCCAATCTTATTTTAGCATGAGGACATGCTAAAGCTTAAGTGTGGGGAGGTTGACAAACCCCAATTTGAAACACCATTATCACTTTATATCTGCCTGACTGAGATTTACAAGGTGACCATAGCTTGCTTCATACCAACAATCTCCGTGGGATTCGACCCTTACTCACGTAAGGTATTACTTGGACGACCCAGTGCACTTGCTGGTTAGTTGTATCGAAGTTGTGACAAATTATGAATGTGTAATCACGATTACGCGTACCAAGTTGCTCACATGCCAGGAATAGTTCGAGCCTGGAGATCACAATTTCGTGCACCAAGTTTTTGGCGCCGTTGCCGGGGATTGTTTGAGTTTTCGGCAAGCTTTTGGTCCGGTAACATCAGTGCCAAGTTTGGATCCGGCAACAGCACCATGTTTTTGGCGCCGTTGCCGGGGATTGTTCGAGTATGGACAACTGACGGTTCATCTTGTTGCTCAGATTAGGTAATTTTCTTTTTGTTTTCTTTTCAAAAATTTTTCAAAAATATTTTCAAAAATCTCTCATCTGTTTTTGAAAAAAAAAATAATAAAAATGTTTTCAAAAAATTTTTTATTCAAAATTTTTAAGAATGAATTCTAGTGTTTCATGAAGCATGTAAAGCCTGGCTGGCTGTAAAGCCATGTCTAAATTTATTTGGACTGAGGCTTGCAATTTGATATCAAGAGCAATATACTCTCGTGTTAAATGCTGAAGCTTGGCTGGCCATTGGCCATGTCTAGTGTTTTGGACTGGAGCTTTCATTGAAAGCTTGGCTGGCTAAAAGGTTCACCCAATTATGTGTCTGTGGCATTTATGTATCCGGTGGTAATACTGGAAAACAAAGTGCTTAGGGCCACGGCCAAGACTCATAAAGAAGCTGTGTTCAAAAACCATCATACTGAACTAGGAGAGTCAATAACACTATTCGAAATCTGAAGTTCCTATAGATGCCAATCATTCTAAACTTCAATGGATAAAGTGAGATGCCAAAACTATTCAAGAGGCAAAAAGCTATAAGTCCCGCTCATATGATTGCAGCTATGTTTCATTGATAGTTTGGAATTTATAGTATATTCTCTTCTTTTTATCCTATTTGATTTTCAGTTGCTTGGGGACAAGCAACAATTTAAGTTTGGTGTTGTGATGAGCGGATAATTTATACGCTTTTTGACATTGTTTTTAGTATGTTTTTAGTAGGATCTAGTTACTTTTAGGGATGTTTTCATTAGTTTTTATGTTAAATTCACATTTCTGGACTTTACTATGAGATTGTGTGTTTTTCTGTGATTTCAGGTATTTTCTGGCTGTAATTGAGGGACTTGAGCAGAAATCAGATTCAGAGGTTGAGAAGGACTGCTGATGCTGTTGGATTTTGACCTCCCTACACTCAAAGTGGATTTTCTGGAGCTACAGAACTCGAAATGGCGCGATTCCAATTGCGTTGAAAAGTATACATCCAGGGCTTTCCAGCAATATATAATAGTCCATACTTTGGCCAAGAATAGACGACGTAAACTGGCGTTCAACGCCAGCCTTCTGCCCAAATTTGGCGTCCAGCGCCAGATAAGGATCCAAAACCAGAGTTGAACGCCCAAACTGGCACAGAAACTGGCGTTCAACTCCACAAATGGCCTCTGCACGTGCAACACTCAGGCTCAGCCCAAACACACACCAAGTGGGCCCAGGAAGTGGATTTATACATCAATTACTTACTCATGTAAACCCTAGTAGCTAGTTTATTATAAATAGGACCTTTTACTATTGTATTAGGCATCTTTGGTCTCAGTTTTAATCCATTGTTCATCTTAGGAGACTATTGATCTCGTTTAGGGGGCTGGCCATCTCGGACATGCCTGGACCTTTCTCTTATGTATTTTCAACGGTAGAGTTTCTACACTCCATAGATTAAGGTGTGGAGCTCTGTTGTTCCTCAAAGATTAATGCAAAGTACTACTGTTTTCTATTCAATTC
>NC_029788.2:83405478-83420110 GCF_000816755.2 Arachis ipaensis | reverse complement strand
TCACTGAGAGGATAAGATGAAGCCATTGGCAAGGGTGATGCCTCCAGATGATTAGCCGTGCCGTGACAGGGCATTGGATCATTTTCCCATGAGATGACCGAAAGTAGCCATTGACAGTGGTGATATATCACATAAAGCCAGCCATGGAAAGGAAAGCAGAGGTTCAGAGGAACGAAAAGCATCTCCATTCGCTTATCTGAAATTCCTACCAATGTATTACATAAGTATCTCTATCCCTATTTTACTATATAATATTCGAAAACACCATTATCACTTTATATCTGCCTGACTGAGATTTACAAGGTGACCATAGCTTGTTTCATACCAACAATCTCCGTGGGATTCGACCCTTACTCACGTAAGGTATTACTTGGACGACCCAGTGCATTTGCTGGTTAGTTGTATCGAAGTTGTGACAAATTATGAATGTGTAATCATGATTACGCGTACCAAGTTGCTCACATGCCAGGAATAGTTTGAGCCTGGAGATCACAATTTCGTGCACCAGGTCCAAAAAGAGGCAATAAAACTATGGGAAGCAGGTATTATTTACCCTATTTCTGACAGTCCTTGGGTAAGTCCTGTGCAGGTAGTTCCCAAGAAATGAGGGATGACAGTGATCAAGAATGAAGAGAATGAGCTTATTCCTACAAGAACAATCATAGGATGGAGAATGTGTATACACTACAGGGGGCTCAACACTGTTACTCGAAAGGATAACTTCCCCCTTCTTTTCATTGATCAGATGCTTGAGAGGTTAGCTGGTCATGCTTTTTACTATTTTCTAGATGGATATTCTGGATATAATCAAATTGCAGTGGACCCTCAAGATCAAGAGAAGATAGCATTCACATGTCCCTTTGGAGTATTTGCCTACAGAAGAATGCCTTTTGGACTTTGCAATGCTCCAGCAACTTTTCAGAGGTGTATGCTTTCAATTTTTTCTGATATGGTTGAAAAGTTCATTGAGGTATTTATGGATGACTTTTCTATTTTTGGTAATTCTTTTGAATCTTGCCTTAAGCATTTTTCTCTTGTCTTGAAACGGTGTCAAGAATCAAACCTTGTTTTAAATTAGGAAAAATGTCATTTTATGGTTACAGAAGGTATTGTTCTTGGACACCGGATTTCAAGTAAGGGAATTGAGGTTGATAGAGCAAAGGTGGAGGTAATTAAAAAATTACCACCACCAACTAATGTTAAGGCAGTCAGAAGTGTCTTGGGTCATGCAGGATTTTATAGAAGATTTATAAAGGATTTTTCTAAAATTGCTAAACCTTTAAGCAACCTGTTGGTTGCTGATGTTCCTTTTGTCTTTAATTCTGATTGTCTGTATGCTTTTGAAACTCTAAAAGCAAACCTTACCTCTACTCCCATTATAGCTCCCCCTTACTGGGATTTACCATTTGAATTAATGTGTGATGCCAGTGACTTTGCTATAGGAGCTGTTTTAGGACAGAGGCATGGTAAGCTTGTACATGTTATTTACTATGCCAGCCATGTGTTAAATGATGCCCAAAAGAATTACACAACTACAGAAAAGGAATTATTACCTGTTGTATATGCTGTTGATAAGTTTAGGTCCTATTTACTTGGTTCTAAGGTTATTGTTTACACTGACCATGCTGCTTTGAAGTACCTTCTAACCAAACAAGACTCTAAACCAAGATTAATTAGATGGGTGTTGCTCCTTCAGGAGTTTGATATTGAGATAAAAGACAGAAAAGGGTCAAAAAATCAAGTAGCTGACCATCTCTCCAAAATTGAGCCTGAAGCAGGAGTACAATCACCCACAGCTGTGATTGAGACATTTTCGGATGAACAATTGTTCCTCATTCAGCAAGCTCCATGGTTTGCAGACATTGCAAATTATAAGGCCATGAATTTAATTCCAAGAGAGTACAGTAGGCAACAAGTAAAGAAGCGATTGACTGATGCAAAGTACTACATTTGGGAGGAACCATACCTTTTTAAAAGGTGTTCAGATGGTATCCTCCGGAGATGTGTCCCAGATGAAGAAAAATAGTAGATTCTTTGGCACTGTCATGGTTCTGAGTATGAAGGCCACTTTGGTGGTGAAAGGACAGCTATAAAGGTCCTTCAGAGCGGGTTTTACTAGCCGACTCTTTTCAGAGACTCAAGAGAATTTGTGAAGCACTGTGACAGATGTGAAAAAGCCACAAATCTCCCTGCCAACCATGAAATGCCATAGCAGGGGATTCTTAAGGTTGAGTTGTTTGATCTGTGGGGCATTGATTTCATGGGACCTTTCCCACCCTTACATTCAAACAACTATATTCTAGTGGCAGTTGATTATGTGTCCAAATGGGTGGAAGTTGTGGCTCTGCCCACCAATGATGCCAAGGTGGTAATGAGCTTTCTTCAGAGATATATCTTTAGCCGGTTTGGTGTTCCAAGGACACTCATTAGTGATGGAGGAAGTCACTTCTGTAACAGACAGCTGGATTCTCTTCTACAAAGATATGGAGTCCGTCATAAAGTGGCAATCCCCTATTACCCTCAGACAAGTGGACAGGTTGAAGTGTCCAACAGGGAACTCAAGCGGATTCTAGGGAAGACCGTCAGTGTTTCAAGAAAGGACTGGTCTAGGAAGCTTGATGATGCTCTCTGGGCATACCGGACAGCTTACAAGACTCCTAATGGCATGTCCCTGATAAACCACTATTTTATGGTTTATATTGTGTTTAATTGTGTGATTTTATCATGATCTCTACCCACTTATTCATTAAATAAGCATGCATTTATAATTCCTTCCTAAAGTTATTGCATGATTGAAAACCTGCTTCCTAGAGATTTTTAATTATATATTTTATTCCTCCTTTATTCCATTCGATGTCGTGATCTGTGTGTTAAGTGTTTCAGGCTTTATAGGGCATGAATGAGTTAGAGATTGGAGAGGAAGCTTGCAAAAATAGAAGGAACACAAGAAATTGAGGAGATGACCAGCGAGAAGTGACGCGGCCGCATGGACGACGCGACCGCGTGGCAAAGCAGAAAGCCGAATGAAGCGGCCACATGGATGATGCGACCGCGTGACATGCGCGATCTGCATAATCTGCAGAATCGCTGGGGGCGATTTCGGGCCCTATTTTGACCCAGTTTTCGGCCCAGAAAAGCAGACTAGAGCAAGAGAACATGCAGAAACCAACAACAACATTCATTCCACGTAGTTTTAGTTTTTAGATCTAGTTTTCCTCTCCTCTAGGTTTTCTCTCTACACATTCATAGTTTTTAGGATTTGTTATGTTCATTGTTTTTACATTGGGATATTGAGAAGAGTTATTGCCTCATCAAGACTTCGACATTCTAGTTCGTTTTCTTTACTTGTCTCTTACATTTCCATGTTCCTTAATTTACTTAATTTTACTATTGGATTATTTTAGCATTTATTAATATAAGAATTACTTTAATTTTTAATTAATCTTTTGATCATTATTTATCATGTCTTTCTTTAATTCCCTTTCTTGTGTTATGAATTTTACATTTACAATGAGCGAGTAGTTCCCTAACTTGATGGGGAGTTGATTGAAAGGAACCCTTGAGTTAGGATGCTTAAGAGAGAGATTGTAATTGGGTTTATTGTTGGATTGCTCTCTATTCACTAACACCAATCCTCCCAAGAGTGGATTGGAACTTGTGGATAGAACAGCATTCTAACTCGTTTGACTTACCCTTACTTAGTAAGGGACAACTAAACACAATAACCCTCAATTGTCAATTAATCTTGAGAGTACTCCAACACGAATAGGGCTTCCAGCTAATCAACTCCCAGTCAAGGCTTTTATTTAAATTTATATAAATTCTCTAATTTAAATTTTCTGCCATTCAACTCAAACCTTTTTGAAAACATCTGATTAATAAAATAGCACACTTTTCTGCAACTCGTTGGGAGATGACCTGGGACTCATACTCCCAGTATTTTAATTTTAATTTCCTTGTTTCTTTCGTTAGATGACACGTTCGCTTCCTGATCCAAGCTTGCTAATATTCGATCTTGAGATTGAAAGAACTATTTCACGAATAAGGCAAGCTCGGCGTCGGTTAGTCCTCTCTGAGGGCGGATCTAAAACGTCATTTGAGAAAGAAACCAGCCCTCATTCTACTAATTTGGTTATTTTACGTGCAGGTAATATGGCAACAGCCAGGAGAGTTACTATCCAGGAGGCTGGAGCCCCTGATTTTACAATGCAACCATTTCAAGCGCATCACCTAGCGATGGCTACAGACTTTGAAATAAGGACCACACTGCTCAATTTGATGCCCAAGTTTCATGGCTTACCTTCTCAAGAGCCTATCAAGCACCTGAGAGATTTTCAGGCAGCCTGTTCTACTGTTAAGCGTGATGGTGTAGATGAAACTTCAATTTTGCTGAAAGCTTTCCCGTTTTCTCTTTAGGGGAAGGCAAGAGAGTGGTACTACACTCAACCAACAGCAATTGTATCCAACTGGGATACACTGAGAAGAGAATTCTTGGAAAAGTTCTTTCCAGCTGAAGTTGCTGATAAACTGAGGAAAGACATTTCCATGATTGTTCAGGATGACTCTGAGATGCTTTATGAATATTGGGAGCGCTTCAATAATCTTCTGGAAGCTTGCCCCCACCATATGATTGATAAGATAGTGTTACTCAGTTATGTCACACAGGGAATGAGGCCCCAAGATAAGACCACATTGGAAAGTGCTAGCAATGGGTCTATGAAAAAGTACAAGACCACTGATGAGGCATGGCAATTGATCAGCGACTTAGCTGAATCTACTAGGAATCACAGGCAGAAACAAGGCCATTCAAAAGCTGTTGCAGAAGTATTCTCTAGCAGAGAGACTATTGCTCTAACTCAGAGTATCTGTGAAATGAGCAACTTACTGAAGCAGATGCAATTGAATCAACAACAAGTTCAGCAAGCTCAACCTTCTCCAGCACAGCGAAACCAACAGTTAGTCCTACAGAGAGTTTGCGGAATCTGCACTGATTATGGCCACTATACTGATGAATGTCCGCAGCTCCAGCACGAAGACAACACCGTGGTAGCCACACATAACTTCTATGACCGCCCCAACCAAGGGTACAATCAAGGTGGCAATTACAACCACGGATGGCAAGACAATTCTAACCAGAATTGGAGGGACAGCAACAACAGAGGAGGTAAAGATAATCAGAGAAATCAGAGGTGGAATAACAACAACAACAGGCAGCAGAATCAGAATCAGCCTTACAGAGCACCTCACCTAAGGTAGTCCCAAGGACCACAGAATACCCAACAGCAGACCTCTCAATTTACCTATCCTTCTGCATCTGCCAATGATGACTTACTACAATCTATTGATCGGAGACAGCAGACCATGGAAAATAACATTAATGCCACTCTGAATGGTTTGACCGCTACTTTTCAGGCTCTTGTCTCCCAGATAGGATCAATGAATAACTCCAATAACCAACCTTTGAGCTCCAGTGGGATTCCCTCTCAACTATTACCCAATCCCAAGGGTGGTATTAATGCCATCACCCTGAGGTCCGGAACCACACTGCAGGAGAGGAATCAGGAGGAGCCAAACCCACCAGAACACGCCTCAGCTGAAGAGGTAGTGGAAATAGAAGATGTTGAAGAAGAAGAGGACATACAGGATGTGGCTGAAGAAGAAGAAGTGCAACCACAGGAGGAAGCACTAAAAGGCGCAGACACTGCAGAAAATGCCACTCCCATCCCATTTCCACAACTTGCAAGGAAGCCCAGGAAGCAGCTGGAACCTGATCCAAAAGTGGTAGAGATATTCAAAAAGGTTGAGGTAACTGTTCCTCTATTTAATGTTATTCAACAGGTACCTAAGTATGCTAAGTTTCTAAAAGATTTATGTATACATAAAGACAAAATTAATGAATTAGAAACTATTCCTTTAGGAAGTTCCATATCTACTTTAATGGGAAGTTTACCTGAAAAATGTAGTGACCCAGGTCCTTGTATAGTTAATTTTACTATTGGTGGTGTGATAATTTCTGAATGCATGTGTGATTTAGGAGCATGTGTGAGTATAATGACTTTGTCTATATCTGATGTTTTGAGGCTCCCTCCCTTAAAAAGGTTGGCAGCTCGCTTTGTGTTAGCAGATAAAAGCATTATTACAGTGGTTGGAGTTGCTGAAGATGTACTAGTAGGCATTAAGGGACTCACGTTCCCCACTGATTTTTATATCCTGGAAATGCCCCAAAATGAGTCGGACAAGCCATCATCAATCCTACTCGGAAGACCATTCCTGAAGACCTCAAAGTTTAAATTAGATGCTTTTTCAGGAACATACTCTTTTGAAATAGATGGCAGAGTAGTAATCTTCAATCTGAATGGAGTTATGAAGCATCCTCCAGAGGATCACTCTATCCTCAAGTGTGACATTATAGATGAAACCATGGCTGAAGTTCACCAGGAGGAATTTGAAGAGAAGCACACAGGATAAGGTCCAAGTGTGGGGAGATTCTCAGAGGACAATGACAGTGCCTTACCACTGTTACCAGCTCCAGACAACCCAGAGCCTGAACATGATCAGAAGTTAGAATTAAAACCCCTTCCTCCACACCTCAAATATGCTTACCTTGAAGATGGGCAGAAGTTTTCGGTCATCATTGCAAGGGAACTCACTTCTCAACAGGAAGAGCAGCTACTTGGTGTATTGAGGAGGCACAAGAAGGCAATTGGTTGGAGTTTGACAGACATAGTAGGCATCAACCCTCAAGTTTGTGAGCATAGGATATTTTTAGAAGAGGGAGCAAGACCTGTCCATCAATCCTAAAGAAGACTAAACCCCACTATCCTAGAGGTTGTCAAAAAGGAAGTGACCAGACTACTAGAGGCAGATATCATCTATCCCATCTCAGACAGTGAATGGGTAAGCCCAGTACAAGTGGTGCCAAAGAAATCTGGAGTCACTGCAGTGAAGAATGAGCATGGAGAGCTCCTGACAACCAGAGTTCAGAACGCCTGGAGGGTCTGCATTGATTACAGATGCCTCAACCAAGCAACCCGTAAGGATCACTATCCTCTCCCATTCATTGATCAAATGCTGGATCTCCTGTCAGGTAAATCACATTATTGTTTTCTAGATGGTTACACAGGTTATTTCCAGATTCATATAGCTCCTGAGGATCAGGAAAAGACTACTTTTACATGTCCTTTTGGGACTCATGCTTACAAGAGAATGCCCTTTGGCTTGTGCAATGCACCAGCTACTTTCCAGAGGTGCATGATGAGTCTTTTCTCTGATCTTATTAAGGACTGTATGGAGGTTTTTATGGATGATTTTAGTGTTTATGGTGATTCCTTTAGCCTTTGCTTAGATGAATTATCTAGAGTATTAGATAGATGTGTCAGTACAAACCTGGTATTAAATTTTGAAAAATTTCACTTTATGGTTAAACAAGGAATTGTACTAGGACATGTTGTGTCTAATACTGGCATTTCTGTAGATCCAGCAAAGGTGGATGTTATTTCTAATTTACCTTACCCCTCTTCTGTGAGGGAGGTCCATTCTTTCCTTGGCCATGCAGGTTTTTACAGGAGATTCATTAAGGACTTCAGTAAGGTAGCACTTCCCTTATCCAGATTACTGCAGAAAGATATTGAGTTCGAGTTCAATGAAAATTGCAAACAAGCGTTTGATAAGCTGAAGACCGCATTGACTCAAGCCCCAATTATGAGAGGACCAGATTGGAGCCAACCATTTGAAATAATGTGTGATACTTCCAACCATGAAGTAGGAGCAGCACTGGCTCAGTGTGAAGGTAAGGATCCTTTTGTTATTGCTTACGCGTCTAAAACTTTAGATGCAGCTCAGTCGAATTACACTACTACTGAGAAAGAGCTTCTTGCTATTGTTTTTGCTCTGGATAAATTCCGAGCCTATTTACTTGGTACTAAAGTAGTAGTGTATTCAAACCACGCAGCTCTAAAGTATTTATTATCTAAAAAGGAGTCCAAACCAAGGCTTATACGTTGGATACTGCTATTACAAGAATTTGATTTAGAAATTAAGGATAGGAGTGGTAACCAGAATTTAGTGGCAGACCACTTGAGTCGCCTTGAACATATTACAGATGAATCCACTCCTATAGCCGATAATTTTCCATTTGATCACCTGCAAGCAGTATCTGAGATAGTCCCTTGGTATGCACCTGTAGCTAATTATCTAGTTAGCCGCACCTTTCCTCCAAACTTTTCTAAGCATCAAAGAGACAAGCTGAAAAGCGAGTCTAAATATTATATATGGGATGACCCATATTTATGGAGATGTGGAGCTGACCAGGTAATAAGGACGCTGCTGAATTTTGTAAATCTTGTTTCCCATGCCAGAAATTTGGTAATATATCCAGGAGGGATGAGATGCCTCAACAGATTATGCTTTTCTGTGAAATTTTTTATGTTTGGGGCATTGACTTCATGGGTCCATTTCCAAATTCTAATGGTTATTTCTATATATTGTTAGCTGTGGATTATGTTTTCAAATGGGTAGAAGCAATTCCTACCCCCAATGATGATGCTAACACTGTTGTTTCCTTTGTGAGAAACTATATTATCTGTCGCTTTGGATCACCACGAGCAATCGTGAGCGATCAAGGCACCCATTTTTGTAACAGGAGACTAACAGGACTAATGAAGAAGCATGGGATAATTCATAAAGTTGCAACAACCTACCATCTTCAGACTAATGGGCAAGCCGAGGTATCAAATAGAGAGATAAAGCGTATCTTGTAGAAGATAGTCAAACCTCATAGAAGAGACTGGATCACCAGGCTACAAGATGCACTCTGGGCATACAGAACAGCATACAAAACACCCATTGGGATGAGTCCTTTCCGCTTAGTTTATGGAAAAGCTTGTCATCTCCCTGTTGAAATAGAGCATAAAGCCTTTTGGGCAGTAAAGGAATGCAACATGGGAATTGAGAGAGCCGGAGCTGAAAGAAAGTTGCAACTGCAGGAACTGAAAAGCCTTCGCCTAGAAGCTTATGAGAACTCAAGACTATACAAGGAGAAGATGAAGGCTGTTGATGCCAGGGCATTTTGGCCAGTTTCACTGACCTTTTCTTTACTATTTTTAGGGTAGTTTCATGCATTTCCTTAGAAAATAAGCTAGTTTTGGGTAGATATTCACTTACATCTTGATTCAAGCATACATTATGCACTTTACATGATTTTATGAGGATTGTTGGCCAAGTCTCCATAAACCACGTTAACTCCCACGTTAACTTAGTTAACGTGGAAGTTAACGTGAAGCAAGAATGTGATCGCCAACGTTAGTGACACCTAACATTGTCACTAACGTTGGAATGAACCCACACAAGCCACTATGAGCCACGTTAACTCCCACGTTAACTTAGTTAACGTGGAAGCTAACGTGGATAAGGAAATGATGAGCCAACGTTAGTGACACTCAATTTTGTCACTAACGTTGGAGATGGCTAGCATGGCCACGTTAGAAGCCACGTTAACCTAGTTAAAGTAGACTCTAACGTGATAAACAGGGGCACATTGGAACGTTAGTGACAAAGGTAAGTGTCACTAACGTTCTCGAAGGTTGGCAAGCCTACGTTAAAAGAGCCATGTTAACTAAGTTAACGTGGACTCTAACGTAGGAAAGGGGGAGACTTCTCAACGTTATTGGGAAAGGTAAGTCCCAATAAGGTGTGCGAAGGACAAAGAGGCAACGTTAATAGCAACGTTTGTGCCGCTAATGTTGGAGTTAACGTGGCTCTTACTTTGGTGAGGAACGTTAGTGAAAAAGGTGATTGTCACTAACGTTCTCGAACCCACATTTCCACTTAAACGTTAACACCACTAACGTCCTGAGCTAAAGTCTCTACCCACTTCACACTTTCTCTCTGCAAGTAAAAATAAGCCCAATGAAGAAGATAACTGCTTCAAACTCAAGATCCAAAGGCCCATACCCAAGACTTAAAGAGCCAACTAGAAGATCAGAAGAGTAGTATATATAGGAGTAGCTTTGAATTAAAATGGGAGTTGGAAATTATAGGTAGCCTCTTGGCATAGAATTACTCTCTGTATTTTTACTTTCTCTGCACTTCTAGTTTCATCATGTATTCTCCATCTTTGTTTTCATTTTCCAGAGCTATGAACAACTAAACCCCTTTCATTGGGTTAGGGAGCTCTGTTGTAATTTGATGGATCAATACTAGTTTTCATTATTCTTCTTCTATCTTTTCTCTTGATTTTACTTGAAAGCTTTTGATTTTCATCCAATTGGGTAGTTATCTTGGAAAAGAAGCTATTCAAACTTGGATCTCTTCTGAACCTTGAAAGAGGAATGAAGAGATCATGCTAGAAATGCTTTCTCATGCTGGACCAAATTGGGTTTGGATGGATATGTGACTATAATCCTCTCAACACTTGATTTGGAAAATGCATGTGGTATAATCAGTGACCATACTTCATCTATTCTCATGAGCAATTGACTAAGGAATTGGCTATTGATCAAGATTTGAGAGATTGAATTACAAGGAATTGTAATTCGATCACTTAAGATTGCCAAGGAGATCAATGAGTGCATTGATTGAGGAAGAGATGAAAATGAAATTGATCCTGAGAATGCAACATCTCCTGAGCCCAATGAACTCCCCATTTCTGATCTTACCCATTCTTTTTAATTTCTGTCATTTACTTTTATGAGCAATTACCCCATTCCCATTTAAGATTCTGCAATTTACTTTCCGTCATCTACAGTCAGCTCTTTATTTCTAGCATTTATTTTTCTGTTATTTACTTTCCCGCCATTTAATTTT
This sequence comes from Arachis ipaensis, assembly GCF_000816755.2. Taxonomy (NCBI): domain Eukaryota; kingdom Viridiplantae; phylum Streptophyta; class Magnoliopsida; order Fabales; family Fabaceae; genus Arachis; species Arachis ipaensis. The sequence goes on along the minus strand of NC_029788.2, from coordinate 83,409,307 downwards.
CTGCAATTCTCAACTCAATTTCTGATTCGCTCAACTAGAACATTCCTCTAATTAAAGTTGCTTGATCAATCAATCCCTGTGGGATTCGACCTCACTCTATTGTGAGTTTTTACTTGACGACAAATTCGGTACACTTGCCGAAGGAAATTTGTTATGAGACAAGTTTTCCGTGCATCAACTTTATGGCGCCGTTGCTGTGGATTGATTGTGCATCAACAATGATTAAATTGGAAGATAACTAGATTGAGCATTTTTGTTTTGTTTGATTTAATTTTCTGTTTGAGTAATTTACTTTCAGTTCTGGTTAATTTCTTCCCTTCCCCCTACTTTTTCAATTTTCTTTGTTATTTACAATTCAGTTCACTAACCCACTAACTGTTTGATATATTGCATCACTCACACTAACAGTAACTCTAACAGAATACTTTCTGCATTTATTTTCCTTGCTTGTGCTTTGTTGGTTGTATGACAGAGAGAAGAGGCGGGGCTTCAACTTCCTTTGATTTTGAACCTGAGAGAACCTTCTTTAGATTAAGGAGGGAAGCAAGAGGAAAAAGAGTGGTTGGTGCCGAGGAAGAGGAGGAATACTTTGAACCAACCATGGAAGAAAACATGGAAAACCATCATGAAGAAGAGGCTCACAACCATGGCGGAGGAGGTCGAGCAAATCATGCTGGGGAGGATAGAAGAGTTTTAGGCTCTTACATCAATCCAAACCCAGGAAACTGTGGAAGTAGCATTCAAAAGCCAACCATCCATGCCAACAATTTTGAACTAAAACCACAGCTCATCACCCTTGTTCAGAACAACTGTTCGTTCAGAGGAAGTGTTCAAGAAGACCCCAATCAACATCTAACCACCTTTCTGAGAATATGTGACACAGTGAAGTCTAATGGTGTTCATCCTGACGCCTATAGACTGCTCTTATTTCCATTCTCACTCAAGGATAAGGCAGCCAAGTGGCTGGAGTCTTTTCCGAAGGAGAGCTTGACAACTTGGGAAGATGTGGTGAACAAATTTTTAGCAAGATTTTACCCTCTTCAACGAATCAATAGGCTAAGAGCTGAGGTCCAAACTTTCAGGCAATAAGATAGTGAGACTCTTTATGAAGCATGGGAGAGGTTTAAGGACCTGACAAGGAGGTGTCCACCTGACATGTTCAACGAATGGGTGCAGCTGCACATTTTCTATGAAGGCTTGTCATATGAATCAAAGAAGGCAGTAGACCATTCATCCGGAGGATCTTTGAACAAGAAGAAGACCATTGAGGAAGCCATAGATGTCATTGAAACAGTAGCAGAGAATGATTATTTCTATGCTTCTGAAAGAGGCAACACTAGAGGAGTAATTGAGCTAAACAATGTAGATGCTCTGCTGGCCCAAAACAAGCTCATTACCCAGCAGTTGGCTGACTTCACCAAGAAGATGGAGAGGAACCAAGTAGCAGCAATCACTACTTCATCAACAACCTAAGAAGGAGTGAATGAAGAAGCAGAGGGTAGTCAGGAGCAAGCCAACTACATTGGGAATTCACCTAGGCAAAACCATGATCCATACTCTAAGACCTATAACCCTGGATGGAGGAATCACCCAAACTTTGGGTAGGGAAATCAACAAGACCAAGGCCTTGATCAAAGACGCCCAAATCCCAACAATGCAGCCCATCAACATTTCACATCTAGACCATATCAGCACCCACATAACAACACCTCTCCACATTCATATCAAAACCAAAATAACTTACCTCATCCTTCCACCTCTAATCCCAATCTACCATCATTTGATGACAGACTCTCAAGGATTGAGAATCTACTTGAAGGCATAGGCAAAGAGATTCAAGACAGTAAAGCATTCCGAGAAGAAGTGATGTCCAATATGCAGAACCAGGATGCTGCCATCAAGAAACTTGAGACACAAATTGGCTACTTATTCAAGCAAATTCCCAGCCATAACCTTCGCAGTAATACCAACTCAACCAAAAGGGAGGAGTGTCAGGCTATCACCCTTCGGAGTGGGAAGGAACTGAAGGAAATCCCCCAGAAACCACAAGAAGAGGACTCAAATAAAGAGGAAGAAGAGCAGGACGAAGCTCGAGTTCCCACTTTGAGTTCACAAAAAGGGGAAGGAGTGCTGAAGCCAGACATCCCAAGAGTCCCATACCCTCAGCAATTAAAGAAGAAGGGAGATGACAATCAATTTTCGAGATTTTTGGAAATCTTCAAGAAACTACAAATCAACATACCCTTTGCTGAAGTAATAGAACAAATGCCACTCTACGCCAAGTTCTTGAAGGAGCTCATGACTAAGAAGAGAAGCTGGAAGAACAACGAGACAGTGATACTAACCGAAGAATGTAGTGCTATCATTCAGCACAAACTGCCCCAGAAATTGAAGGATCCTGGGAGTTTTCAGATCCCTTGTATTATAGGGGAAATCACAGTGGAGAAAGCTCTTTGTGACTTAGGAGCCAGCATCAATTTGATGTCAGTAGCTATGATGAGGAAGATGAAGATAGAGGAGGCTAAACCAACAAAAATGGCCTTACAGTTGGCAGACAGATCATTCAAGTTCCCTCATGGCGTAGTAGAGGATTTGCTGGTGAAAGTGGGAGACTTCATATTCCCGGCAGACTTCGTAGTGCTGGACATGCAGGAGGAAGCCAAGACCTCCATTATCCTGGGAAGGCCGTTCTTGGCCACTGCTGGAGCTGTCATTGATGTCCAAAAAGGTGATCTCACCCTGAGATTACACAATGAAAAGATGACAATCAATGTGTTCAAGGCCATGAGTTACCCACAAGAACAAATGGGGGAATGTATGAGGTTGGACTCACTTGAAGAGGAAGTGTAGGAGAGTTTTGAAGAAGAATAGTCTGAAGAGTCCGAAAGAATAATAGAGGAAGAGTGTACATCAAGTGAAGAGGTTGCAACAACAGAAATTGGCATACCAGGTGCACCAAAGGAAGAGAACGAAAAGTCAGAAGCACCTAAACTTGAACTCAAAGCACTGCCACCCACTCTCAAATATGCATACTTAGGAGAAAGTGAAAATTACCCAGTGATCATAAGCTCATGCCTCAGCAAAGATCAAGAGGATGAACTGATCAAAGTACTGCAACAGCACAAGGATGCTATTGGTTAGACACTTGCTGACCTGAAGGGGATAAGTTCGGCCATATGCATGCACAAGATACTGCTGGAAGATGATGCCAAACCATCCATTCAATCCCGAAGGAGGTTGAACCCAATCATGAAGGAAGTGGTACAGAAGGAAGTTATGAAGTTATGGCAAGGGGGGGTAATCTACCCAATCTCAGACAGCCCCTGGGTTAGCCCCGTGTATGTCGTCCCAAAAAAGGGAGGAATTACCGTGGTTCCCAATGAGAAGAACGAACTAATTCCTACAAGGACAGTCACAGGATGGCGGATGTGCATAGACTACAGGAAGCTCAATGAGGCTACACGAAAAGATCATTTCCCCCTTCCATTCATGGATCAGATGTTGGAAAGACTTGCAGGGCACGCATATTATTGTTTTCTCGACGGTTATTTAGGATATAACCAAATAGTAGTTGATCCCAGGGATCAAGAGAAAACCTCATTCACTTGCCCATATGAGGTGTTTGCCTACAGGCGCATGCCATTTGGTCTATGTAATGCACCTGCGACTTTCCAACGCTGCATGCTTTCTATCTTTTCAGATATGATAGAAAAATTCATTGAAGTTTTTATGGATGACTTCTCGGTATTCAGAGATTCCTTTCCTAGCTGCCTACATCACCTTGCCTTGGTATTGAAAAGATGCCAAGAGACCAATCTGGTCTTGAACT
>NC_029788.2:83401975-83405449 GCF_000816755.2 Arachis ipaensis | reverse complement strand
TGCATCTGATTTTGCAGTTGGGGCAGTGTTAGGACAGAAGAAAGACAACTTAGTCCATGTGATATACTATGCTAGCAAAGTCCTTAATAATACTCAAAGAAATTATACCACTACTGAAAAGGAGTTACTAGCAATAGTTTTTGCATTTGACAAGTTTAGATCATACCTCATTGGTGCTAAAGTGATTGTTTTTACAGATCACACACCACTTAAATATTTGTTTGCCAAGCAAGAATCAAAACCAAGACTAATAAGATGGATCTTATTGCTGCAGGAATTCAATATTGAAATCAGAGACAAGAAAGGAGTGGAGAACAAGGTAGCAGATCACCTATCCAGGATTCCTCATGATAAAGGTGGAGCACATGATACAAGTGTGAACGAGCTCTTCCCTGATGAGCAGTTGATGACAGTTCACAAAGCACCATGGTTCGCAGACATTGCCAACTTCAAGGCAACTGGGGCCTTACCTCCAGAGATCAATAAACATAAAAAAAGGAAGCTCATGAATGATGCAAAATACTTTGTCTGGGATGAGCCATATCTCTTCAAGAAGTGTTCAGATGGAATCCTTAGGAGATGTGTTTCGGAAGAAGAAGGACGAGAGGTCCTATGGAGTTGCCACGACTCATGCTATGGAGGCCACTTTGGAGGGGACAGAACTGCAGCAAAGGTGTTACAAAGCGGATTTTTTTAGCCCACCCTTTTCAAGGATGCCAAAGAACTAGTAAAGAGCTGCAATGAATCGCAAAGATCTGGAAACTTGCCCAAAAGAAATGAGATGCCACAAAATTTCATCTTGGAACTGGAATTATTTGATGTGTGGGGAATCGATTTCATGGGACCATTCCCAACCTCATATACAAACAAGTACATCTTGGTAGCAGTGGATTACGTTTTCAAGTGGGTAGAGGCTATTGCAACCCCAACGAATGATAACAAGGTGGTCATGAACTTCCTCAGGAAGAATATCTTTAGCCGGTTTGGAGTCCCACGAGCACTCATCAGTGATGGAGGGAGCCATTTTTGTAACAGACCACTAGAAGCTCTTCTCCTACGATATGGAGTAAAACACAAGGTAGCCACGCCTTACCATCGCCAAACAAGTGGACAAACTGAGATATCCAACAGAGAGCTAAAGAGGATTCTAGAAAAGACTGTGGGTGCATCAAGAAAGGATTGGTCGAAGAAGCTGGATGATGCTCTTTGGGCATACAGAACAGCATTCAAAACACCACTTGGAATGTCCCCATATCAACTAGTGTATGGGAAAGCTTGTCATTTACCACTGGAGCTGGAACACAAAGCTCTCTAGGCTATCAAGATACTAAATTTTGACAGCATTGGTGCTGGTGCAAAGAGGATCTTGCAGCTGCAAGAGATGGAGGAATTCAGGTCACAAGCCTATGAAAATACCAAGATGTATAAAGAGAAGGCAAAGAGAAGACATGACCTGTATCTTGCACCCAGGAGTTTCGAAAAGGGGCAGCGAGTACTCCTTTACAATTCCAAATTGAGACTGTTCCCAGGAAAACTCAAATCAAGGTGGTTCGGCCCTTTTCTTGTCACAAAAGTTTCGCCATATGGACACATCGAAATCATGGATGAAGGTTCAGAGAGGACTTTTACAGTGAACGGACAAAGACTCAAGCATTATCTGGGCAACATGGGGGAAAACCCCAGAGTACAGTATCATCTCAGGTAAAGGAGGAATCGTCGAGCTAGCGACGGTAAAAGAGCGCTCTGTTGGGAGGCAACCCAACCTCAGGTAGTTTTCTTTTCAGCTTTATTTCAATAAAGGTCACAAGCTGTTTTCCCTGTATTGCGAGGAGCTAAGTTTGGTGTTCCACACCAACACAATCCAAGAGTGAAAGTGTAATTCTAAGTTTGGTGTTCCACCAAAGGATATGAGTTAGAATCACACCCCACTCCCAAAGAACATTGCCAGCTCCAACCAATCAAGGGAAACCACTTAGATGTAGTTAGACTTTAGGTAATCATTGTTTTGTTAATAACAAGATATGAGGTTCTCTGCATATATGCAATGTTTTGCACTGGGCAAGGAACTAAGTTTGGTGTTCACACACCAAATTAAAGTCAGAAGTCACAAGCATACATGCAAGCTAACTATTTCTCAAGTGCTTTGGGAACAAGCAACTTCCAATAACTTTGCAGGAATCTTATGAGGAAATGGTGCACCTTCACCCAAGGAAGTGAGGTAGCAAGGACTAAGATGATGACAAAAAAAAGTGGGCAACTAGAAATCATCACCCGAAGGTTGTATTGTTACTTAATTCCATTGTACTTAGAATGTTGAAAATTGGAAGTCCGAATGCACTTTTGATCAATAGTGACTCGTTAATTGGAACCTTTTTCAATTCTGTCTTTTAAGTTTTTGGGTTGAATAGGTCTATGTTTGCTAGTCTTTATGTCACTGCATCCTTACTTTGCTTACTTGTATGCTTGTCCCTTTAAATCAAATAAAAAGAGAATGAGTGTTTACAAAAGACCAGAGTCGAGCTCATACTATGGAGTAAGTTCATGAGTTTATGGTGTGATCATAAGTTAGCTAAGTTGGTTCAACCACAAGGTGGGAAGACAACTATCTGTCATGAATACTATGCTTTGAACACACCCCATGAGACTAGCTAAATAACAAGATCCTAATAAGAAAAAGGGGAAAAGAAAAATGAAAGTGGAAAAATAAAAGAAAAAGAGTAAGAAATAAGGCTAGGCACCAATGGTTTTAATCTTGAAGCATGTGTTTGTGGTGTTCCTGTGTGAGGGATTTATTTGGATGAATAAGATCTTAGGGGTGCCTTATCACTTGGTAACTTGGGTTAACTAACTCGGGATTGTCAACTGAAAGTCCACTATCAAGAGTAACCCTCACTACAGAGCATTTAGTAACCCAAAGAGGTGCTGGACACCAAGGTCTTAAGAAAAGAAAATAAATAAACCATATGCCTGTGGTGTGTATGTATGGGGGAGAGACTTGAGGAAGTAAGTCCTTAGGGGTGCTTCAACACCTAGCACCTTGAACCAATTGGTTCGGGAGTGTTGGCTGAAAGCTTATTTTAAAGAGTTGCCCCCTTACAGAGCACTTAGCTTAAGAACACAAATAACCCCTGAAATGACAACAAAAGGATCAAAGAATAAAAGTCTCATGGGATGCAATCACAGTGAGTATTCTAGGACATGATAAAGGTCTAAAAGCCAGTAAAGGAATGAATCGGTAAGTGGCCACGTTAAGAGCCACGTTAACATAGTTAACGTGGGCTCTAACGATAAGAAGCAAGAGAGAAGCCAACGTTAGTGACATTCACCTTTATCACTAACGTTGGCCAAGTCTCCATAACCCACGTTAACTCCCACGTTAACTTAGTTAACGTCGAAGTTAACGTGAAGCAAGAATGTGATCGCCAACGTTAGTGACACCTAACATTGTCACTAACGTTGGAATGAACCCACACA
>NC_029788.2:83397275-83401909 GCF_000816755.2 Arachis ipaensis | reverse complement strand
CGCTTCAAACTCAAGATCCAAAGGCCCATACCCAAGACTTGAAGAGCCAACTAGAAGATCAGAAGAGTAGTATATATAGGAGTAGCTTTGAATTAAAATGGGAGTTGGAAATTATAGGGAGCCTCTTGGCATATAATTACTCTCTGTATTTTTACTTTCTCTGCACTTCTAGTTTCATCATGTATTCTCCATCTTTGTTTTCATTTTCCAGAGCTACTAGAACATTCCTCTAATTAAAGTTGCTTGATCAATCAATCCCTATGGGATTCGACCTCACTCTATTTTGAGTTTTTACTTGACGACAAATTCGGTACACTTGCTGAAGAAAATTTGTTATGAGACAAGTTTTCCGTGCATCAGCTCTACATGATCAGCACATCAAGAGGAAAGAGTTCCAACCTGGGGACTTAGTCCTCCTCTATAAATCTCGACTAAGGCTCATGCCAGGCAAGTTGAGATCAAGATGGGAAGGTCCATACAGAGTAGAGAAGGCCGAACCGTACGGAGTCTATCACCTGAGTCATCCTTCAAGCTCTGAACCTATCAAAGTTAATGGACATCGTTTAAAGCTGTACCATGGCAAGAAGCTGAAGAAGAACAAGGAGCTCGAGATCTTCCTCTTGGAAGATCCCTACATAGCTGAAAACTGAGCTAGTGGAGCGTCCAACTTACGGACGTTAAAGCAAAGTGCTAGGTGGGAGACAACCCACCATGGTATGATCGTTCTTTTCTTTATTTTTAGTTTTCCTATTCAATAACTCTTCTCTTCATTAGTACATTTCATGCATCTGCATTTACATACCTATTTTTAATTAAAAAAATAAAGAATCACGCGACGTGACCGCCTTATTGATGCGTCCGCGTCGCAGGGAGCTGGGAGACAATAATAATATGAACAGAGAGTTACGCAGGAGCAGGGCTGGAGGTGTGCCAATGGCACAAATCGTCCCACGCAACCGCGTCGCTGATGCGACCGCATCATATGGGAACAATGGCCTCCCACGCGACCGCGTGCCCCACGCGGCCGCGTGACCTGGATTTCGACGTAATAAAGGTGCACAGCCGAAAGTTGTGCTAGAGTGGTGCTAGAATGGCGCTGGACGCGCAGTCCATCTCACGGGACCGCGTGCCTCACGCGGCCGCGTCACATCCTAATATTTGACCACTCACGCGATCGCATGCCCCATGCGATCGCGTCATCCAAAATTTGGCACTAATATGATTTTGAACAGAGAGTTGTGCGAGTGCGAGGCTACCCTCGCGCCAATGGCATAAAACGGGTCACGCGACCGCGTGACCGACGTGACCGCGTCATTGAGTTTAAGCGCAAGTTGCGCGACCGCGTTCCCCACGCGACCGCGTCGCTTGCGCCGCACAGCCTCCCCAATTTTTCCAATTATCATATCTTTTTCTCCCCAAATCCTATTTTCTCTTTTTCCTCCTTATTTCTTCTCCCTCCCTTCCTCCCTTCTTCCTTCTTTCTCACCTTTTACACTCTCTCACCCCCATTAACAAGGTTTTTCTTCCCTCCCTACTTTTCTATTATTCTTCTTATTTTTATATGTCATCTTCTTTTCTTTTCTTTTTCCCTTTATTATTCATATTTTCTTTTTCCTTATTTTTCCTTTTTACTTGGTGTTATCAATTTATGTGAGTCATTATTTATTATTATATGCTTGTGGATTGTTGTAAATTTGTTTGACAATTATATTGCTTTTTAAGGGATTACTTGCATGTTCAAATCCTTATTTTCAAAAGCTTCTTCTACATGCATGCTATGTGTTTGTGAAAAAGCCCATATGGCATTATGAACTTCTCTACATTTTTCTACTCTAATATTCAATGCTTGCTTTTCACAAATTCCCTTTACTATTTTATTCATTGAATTTAATTGTCAATACAAATGTTATGGTTTGTTACGAGTGATATTTGATCTATGCTACTCATGCCCTTTGCCGGCATGCCAATAAACATCTCGCATTCACTTGTCATCATATGCACTAGTTATTTCCCATTAATGAGTTTTCACATGTACTCATGAGCGTGTGTTAATATCATTTACCTTTTTTATGTGTATTTATAACCATCCTTTCTATTCTCTTCCTTGCTCTATCTCTTTCAATTTAATTTACTTTCTCTTCCCTTTTTCAGGATGGCCACCAAGAAAGAAAAAGAGAAAGCCACTCCCAAACAACCAGCAAGAAGAGGTACGAAGAGAGCATTAGTGGTAGAGCCTTCTTCAACTGCGGTAAAGCCCTCAACAAAGAAAATTAAGAGGATTATAAAGGTTGATGATAAAGAAAGAGCCTTCCCAGCAAAGGACACTGCACGATTCCCCAATCGCTACTGTGAGCAGATGTTCCCCATCCTGGTAGAAAGGAGTTGCAACAACGAATACCTTCTTTTCCTCCCGCCCAACATTGCTACATTTGTTGAGCCGCAGATTGCCCGAAGACAATGGGATTTCCTACAAAGACAGCCAAGGCAGGTCAATCTTTCTTAGGTAGACGAGTTCTACTCCAACTACCACCTGCCAACCCTGCAGTCTGTCTACGTCCGTCAGAAACAAGTCTCCATTACAGAAGAGGCCATTTAAAAAGTTCTAAGTCTTCCCCCTCTTCCAGAAGGATTGGACACCTTTCAAGAAGCCGCACTCAAGCGCCAGATGTACCAATTTGACTGGGACGCCGTTCTCAGAGTTATCACACTACCTGGCAGCCGATGGATCTACAGATACCATCGTACTCGCCCTAAGGGAATATCGGCTTCAGCACTTACCTTGGAGGCTCGCGTATGGGCACAGATCATGTCCCATTACGTCTTTCTGAGAACTCACGAGTCCTCCTTCACTGCGGACATGGCCGTTCTACTATGGTGCATCCTTACAAACCAACCTCTGAATCTACCCAGACATATCCGGAATGCCATGGGACACGTACAAATTGCGGGCAACTTACCTTTCTCCGCCTTGGTCTCAGATCTTATCTTAGCAGCCGGAGTCTCCTATAGAGCTGGGGACACCAAAGCCATGCTTCCACGGGATGATCAGTTTGTCCCCAACGGGAAGTACCTTTGACTTCCAGCAGCCACTATCAGCCAGCCTACTGAACTAGTTGAAGATATTCCTTCTTCAACAACACAAGCACCCACTACTGATCAGCTGCTCCATCAGATACTTAAAAAGTTGGATTGGCAAGAACACAAAGCTAAGATGAGAGAGCGCCGTAACAAGCGCTGATTGACATACCTCAAGGAGCTGATCATGGGAAAATTCAAGGACTCAGACACCCTAGACTCCACTTCCTTTACCAGCACAGGGAGCCATGATGGTCCCGATTGTGGAGATACTGCTACCAGCCCACCTTTGTTCTTGACAGATGGCACCGAGGACGGTGCAAAGCCTTAAGTTTGGGGAGGTCGGTCAGTACCTGACTTCCGGAGGTATTTCTCTTCCCTAGCACCAATAAATTAGGATATTTAGTTAGATTTTTCTTTTATAGAATAGGATAAATTGCATAGTAATAGATTAGTTGCATGCATGTTCTGCTTGATTGAAAAGACAATCAGTTTCTTCTAAGACTCTATCTTTGGAACAAAATTTCACTAATTTTAATTCATTATTTTATGTTAAATTTGCTTGAAGTTGTATTTGGAGCATGATTTTTGAGCTAAAGAACACACAACCTGTGAGAATTGAGCCTTTATGAATGGTTACATTATTTAACCATAATTATTTTATTCTTGTGTGTTTACTTCTCTATGACTGTAATCTATATTTTGTTTCATCTTATATGTCCAATGTTTATTATATTTATATGTTTGCATATGATTGAGGCCATTATTTGTTTAGCTCACTTATCCAAATAAACCATATATATATCCTCACCCTTACCTTGGCCCCATTACAACCTTGAAAAGACCTCATGATGTTTGCATTGGTTTATTAAATGTTGTTGATTGGTTAGGAGAAGAACAAAAATTAGAGAACATGATTAGAGAAGGATCGAGTGATGACCCTATACACTAGAGAGACTAGAGTGTACATACATCATCAGTGAGGGTTCCATGCTTGAATTTCTATGTTCTCTGCTTTCATGAGCTATCTTCTTGCATTTTTATCTGTTCTTACTATATAAGAATTGAGTTAGTGAAATTTGGTTTGTAATTGTTTTGAAGAGATTATTTACTTTTGATCAAGTAGACAATAATCATATAGATGCATTCACATATATAGGTTGCATTGCATTGCATGAGTTCTACATGTTCCTACTCATTTATTTTATCTCCTTCAACTAAGCATGAGGACATGCTAATGTTTAAGTGTGGGGAGGTTGATAAACCACTATTTTATGGTTTATATTGTGTTTAATTGTGTGGTTTTATCATGATCTTTACCCACTTATTCGTTAAATAAGCATGCATTTATAATTCCTTCCTAAAGTTATTGCATGATTGAAAACTTGCTTCCTAGAGACTTTTACTTATATATTTTATTTCTCCTTTATTCCATTCGATGCCGTGATCTGTGTGTTAAGTGTTTCAGACTTTATAGGGCATGAATGAGTTAGAGATTGGAAAGGAAGCTTGCAAAAATGGAAGGAACACAAGAAATTAAGGAGATGACCAGCGAGAAG
>NC_029788.2:83389728-83391577 GCF_000816755.2 Arachis ipaensis | reverse complement strand
TTTATCATGATCTTTACCCACTTATTCATTAAATAAGCATGCATTTATAAATCCTTCCTAAAGTTATTGCATGATTGAAAACCTGCTTCCTAGAGATTTTTAATTATATATTTTATTCCTCCTTTATTCCATTCGATACCGTGATCTGTGTGTTAAGTATTTCAGGCTTTATAGGGCATGAATGAGTTAGAGATTGGAGAGGAAGCTTGCAAAAATAGAAGGAACACAAGAAATTGAGGAGATGACCAGCGAGAAGTGACGCGGCCGCATGGATGACGCGACCGCGCGGCATGGAATAGCACGAGTGACGCGGCCACATGGACGACGCGACCGCGTGGCAAAGCAGAAAGCCAAATGACGCGGCCGCATGGATGACGCGACCGCGTGACATGCGCGATCTGCATAATCTGCAGAATCGCTGGGGGCGATTTCGGGCCCTATTTTGACCCAGTTTTCAGCCCAGAAAAGCAAACTAGACCCAGAGAACATGCAAAAACCAACAACAACATTCATTCCGCGTAGTTTTAGTTTTTAGATCTAGTTTTCCTCTCCTCTGGGTTTTCTCTCTACACATTCATAGTTTTTAGGATTTGTTATGTTCATTGTTTTTGCATTGGGATATTGAGAAGAGTTATTGCCTCATCAAGACTTCGACATTCTAGTTCGTTTTTTTTACTTGTCTCTTACTCTTCCATGTTCCTTAATTTACTTAATTTTACTATTGGATTATTTTAGCATTTATTAATATAAGAATTATTTTTATTTTTAATTAATCTTTTGATCATTATTTATCATGTCTTTCTTTAATTCCCTTTCTTGTGTTATGAATTTTACATTTACAATGAGCGAGTAGTTCCCTAACTTGATGGGGAGTTGATTGAAAGGAACCCTTAAGTTAGGATGCTCAAGAGAGAGATTGTAATTGGGTTTATTGTTGGATTGCTCTCTATTCACTAACACTAATCCTCCCAAGAGTGGATTGGAACTTGTGGATAGAACAGCATTCCAACTCGTTTGACTTACCCTTACTTAGTAAGGGACAACTAAACACAATAACCCTCAATTGTCAATTAATCTTGAGAGTACTCCAACACGAATAGGGCTTCCAGCTAATCAACTCCCAGTCAAGGCTTTTATTTAAATTTATATAAATTCTCTAATTTAAATTTTCTGCCATTCAACTCAAACCTTTTTAAAAACATCTGATTAATAAAATAGCACACTTTTCTGCAACTCGTTGGGAGACGACCTGGGACTCATACTCCTAGTATTTTGATTTTAATTTCTGTGACACCCTTCTAAATTGATGAGCGGATTTCTGGTTGGTTGAGAACTATACTTGCAACACATATTTTATAATCATTCTTAACTCGCCAATTTCCGCTCGCATCAGTCCCCTTATCAGTTGGTCTATGGCAAAGCCTGTCACTTGCCAGTTAAGCTAGAGCATAAAGCTTACTGGGCAATCCAATATCTGAATCTTGATTCAGAAGCTGCAGGAATCAAGCGAATGCTTCAGTTGAATGAGCTTGATGAATTCAGATATTCAGCTTATGAGAATGCCAAGCTCTATAAGGAGAGAACCAAGTTACTGCATGACAAGAAGATTGCCATCAGAGTCTTTGAGCCAGGACAGAGAGTGCTTCTATATAATTCAAGGCTCAAATTCTTTTCCGGAAAGCTGAAATCCCGGTGGTCAGGACCGTTTGTGGTTACCAGAGCTTCACCATATGGTCATGTGGAAATACAGGAAGAGAATTCTGACAGAAAATTTATAGTGAATGGCCAGAGGTTGAAGCACTATCTTGGAGGCGAGATCGATCGCCAGAGGTCCGCTCATCTGCTGAAT
>NC_029788.2:83376932-83389561 GCF_000816755.2 Arachis ipaensis | reverse complement strand
AAGAGGATTCTGGAGAAGACCGTCAGTGTTTCAAGAAAGGACTGGTCTAGGAAGCTTGATGATACTCTCTGGGCATACCGGACAGCTTACAAGACTCCTATTGGCATGTCCCCTTATCAGTTGGTCTATGGCAAAGCTTGTCACTTGCCAGTTGAGTTGGAGCACAAAGCTTACTTGGCAATCCGATATCTGAATCTTGATTTAGAAGCTGCAGGAATCAAGCGAATGCTTCAGTTGAATGAGCTTGATGAATTCAGATATTCAGCTTATGAGAATGCCAAGCTCTATAAGGAGAGAACCAAGTTACTGCATGACAAGAAGATTGCCATCAGAGTCTTTGAACCAAAATCTTTCCCGGAAAGCTGAAATTCCGGTGGTCAGGACCATTTGTGGTTACTAGAGCTTCACCATATGGTTATGTGGAAATACAAGAAGAGAATTCTGACAGAAAATTTACAGTGAATGGCCAGAGGTTAAAGCACTATCTTGGAGACGAGATCGATCGCCAGAGGTCCGCTCATCTGCTAAATTAGCAGAACAGACCGTCAAGCTAGTGACGTTAAAGAAGCGCTTGTCGGGAGGCAACCTGATAATTTCGTATCCTTAGTTATTTTTCGTAGTAGTAGTTTTCTTACTTGTTTGATTTTTATTGAGTTTTTACTGTTTTTCTGATCATGCAGCTATGTTATAACAGGAACCAAACACTTCAGGCGACAAAAAAAAAAGAAAACAAGCACACGATGCGCAAGCGTCACTAATGCGTACGTGTAATATGTGTGTGCGTGAAAAATAAAATTGGACAGAGAGTTGAGCAGGAGTGGGGCTGGAACAGTGCTGGGCGCATAAGCCGCATCACACGTACGCGTCCCTGACGCGTACGCGTGACTGTGTTTGGCGCATAAGCCGCATCACGCGTACGCGTACCTCACGCGTGCGCGTCGTTTGCCCAAATGGCCACCCACGCGTGCGCGTCCTTGACGCATACGTGTTACCCTGAAAATCGGCGTCAATGAGTGTTTGGGCAGAGAGTTGTGATGGCTTGGTGCTGGAAGTGTGCTAGAGGCACAAAGTTGATCACGCGTACACGCCCCTGACGCGTGCGCGTCCCTTCCCCAAATGGCTATGCACGCGTGCGCGTGCATGACGCGCACGCGTCATATGAAAATTTTGATTCCTAGACCGCACGAGCAGAGAGTTGTGCGTACGCATAGCCGCCTTCGCGCGATTTACACAAACCAGGTCCACGCATACGCGTGCCTGACGTGTACGCGTCGCTTGAAATTAGCGCAATCCACGCATACGTGTGCCTTACGCGTACGCGTCGCATGCGACGCCCAAATTAAAAACCCCTCAACACCTGATTTCAAATCATCCACCCCCAATCCTAATTCTCTCTTGTTCTTTTATCCTTTTATTCTTCTTTCATCATAATAATTGTTTTTCTTTGTTTTCAGTTCTACTTTGCTTGAGGACAAGCAAACCTTTAAGTTTGGTGTTGTCGCTTCGCTGATGGTTTTTAAAGCACCAAAGGAAGATGAATGTTCTTCATGGAGAAATGAGATGGCCACTAGCATAACTGAGGTGGTTGAGTTCCTTTCATTCTATTTCTCTTCCGTTCTTATTTTGTTGTTTTCTGTTGCTTTGATTGCCTGCATGATCTTTAGTACTTTTAGTTCTTATAATTAGTTTCATTCTGTTATTTGTCTCATATACCGCTCACTGAACTTGAATCTAAAAAGAAAAAGAAAAAAGAAGTGATGTATTGCATGAGAAATTGAGTTTATATCAAAGAGTAGTCTTATTCACTTACATGTGGTGGTATTTTCTGTAATTCTGAATGTATGACATGAACAGTGCATATTTAAATTTGAATCAAAGAATGTTGATGTACAAGGAACAGAGATTTAGAAATTTATTATGATTTCTCTGAAATAAACAAAATTTTAATCCTTGAAGCAAAAGAAACAGCATTGAAAAAAAAAAGAGAAAGAGAGAAGCAAGGTCCAAGGCTCTGAGCATCAATGACTAGGGAGGTCAGACATGATTAAAAGCTTAAAGAGTTGTTTCCTTAGTTATATGCTTGTGGTGTTCTTGTGTCAAGTAATCCTTGAGACAAAACATTTAGAGTCGAGATCAATTGCAATTAGAAGAGTATGCCAAATGCTTTGAGCACCACTGTCTGAGAGTAGCTGAAAGAAAAATCAAAACTCCAAAAAGAGTTTCCCAGTTAAGTGCTTGTGGTGTTTCTGTGTCAAGTAAAGCTTGAGACAAAACATTTAAAGTCATGGCTAGGCTCAAGGTGCAAAGCACCAAAGAAAAGAAAAATTGCTGTGATTGAGTTACAAAAGATCAGAGAATTCATAATATTATCCGGATTCTAATTCCAAATGACATTGACATTCTTCTTATTCAAAGGAAAGTGAGATGCCAAAACTATTCAGGATTGTAGTTGTAAACCCCACTATAAGAAGAGACATGAGCTTAATCGAACTCTCATTCTCATGCAAATTCACATTCTAAGCTTATATTAATTTGGTTGCTTGAGGACAAGCAACAATTCAAGTTTGGTGTTGTGATGCGTGAGCATCTTTCTTACCTTTTCCTAGTGAATTTGCATTTAATTTGTTAAGTTTTATCAAGAATTAATTATCTTTTAGCCACTATGGATGCTACTTTGAGTCTTGTGCATTTTTGTTTATTTTAAGTAGCATTCGGATGGATTTGATGGAGTTTCTGCAGAGAAAGAGAAGAAACCAAGGAGCTGACCAGCGAGGAGCGACGCGTGCGCGTGCCTGACACGTGCGCGTGCCTGACGCGTGCGCGTGATTTGGAGCTTTCCATGGCGACGCATGCACGTACCTGACGCGTACGCGTGAAAAGCGAATTGGCTCAGTGACGCATGCGCGTACCTGACGCGTATGCGTGACGCTCGAAAAAGACCATCGACGCGTACGCGTGATTGACGCGTATGCATGACATGCGCGACATGCAGAATTCATAGAAAACACTGGGTGCAATTTCAGGCCAAGTTTCGACCTAGTTTTCGGCCCAGAAACTCAGACTAGAGCCAGGGGTTAGTAGAGACTCAAGGGGGATTCACACAAGAATGATTATGCCCACTCCAAGTCAGGCGTGGACCCTACGAAGCAAGTGGTCCCCATCCATCAATTGAAGACATGCTGATTGCTTTAATTAATTTTGATTTAAACTTTATTTTTAACTCAAAAATAGGAAAAGATATTATTTTAGTTTTAGAAGATAGATTTTAAATTAATCAGGATTAGATATAAAAGGGGATTCCAACAGGGGGATTCCAACACAACATTATTCCATTCCAATTCACAATTCACAGTTTACCACAATCCTTATTTTCTCTCTAAACCATGAGCAACTAAACCTCCACTATTAAGGTTAGGAGCTCTATCTATTGTATGGATTGATAATATTATTTTTATTTTAATTCATGTCTTGATTTATATTTAATAATTAGTTTCGTTCTTTATTTTATGAATTTGGGTGGAACGGAAGTATGACCCTCTTTCTAATTGAGTTCTTGTATAACTTGGAAAAGCTCTTTACTTGAACAACAGATTGAAAACAATTTCTTCTCAATTCTAATTATCTGGACTTAACAGCATATGTGACATATAATCATCTTATATTTGGGTAATTAGGATTTTTGCGGCATAATAAACTAGAATTAAGCTTCACCTTCTAATTGGAATTAATTGACCAAGGAATTGGTGGTTGATGAATTTTAGAGGAGACTAGAAAGGTCTAAGAAATTAGGGTCTAGTCACATATAGTTTGGCATGAATTAAATCTTGCATGATTAAAATAGTTAATAAGAAAAGTCAATCCAGAAAATAGATATCTCTGAAGCCTTAACTGTTTCTCCATACATATTTCACAACCTACTTATTGCTTACTTTATTAAATTTATGAATTATTGTTTAATGCTTTTGAATACCAAAACACTCTTTTTTGTTTGTCTAACTAAGTAAATTAATCAACCATTGTTGCTTAGTCCTTCAATCCTCGTGGGATCGACCCTCACTCACCTGAGGTATCACTACAAAAAATTCTGGTAAAAACGGCGGTTTTTTTTGTATTTACGGCGGTTTGAACCGCCATTATTACCAATAATGGCGGTTTCACAAAGCGACCTAATTCTGGGCGCCATTCTGGTTATTACGGCGATTTTTGAATAGGTTAAAACGGCAGTTCAAACCGCCGTTATTTCCAATGTTAAAATGGCGGTTCTTGGATAGGTTAAAACCGCGGTTTGAACCGCCATTATTACCCTGACAGAGTGACGTTTTGGTTAGTTAAAATGGCAGTTCAAACCGCCGTTATTTCCAAGGTTTAAATGGCGGTTTTTGGATAGGTTAAAATGGTGGTTTGAACTGCTATTATTTTCCTGACAGAGTGGCATTTTGGTTTGTTAAAACGGCATTTTTGAACCACCATTTTTACCCTGACAGTAGCATTTTGGTTGTTTAAAATGGCATTTTTGAATCGCCGTTTTACCTTAACATTGACATTTTTATCATTGTTTTTAACAATTTTTACCGTCATTTTTATCCCATTAAATAAATAATTTTGTGATTAAAATTTCACAATAGCAAAAAATCATAATCCATAAATGAAATATTATATAAGTCATAAACAAAATATTAATATAATATATAATTTTTTATTATTGAAAATCAAAAGTAATAACTCCTATACAAAACCTTGTCTTACTAAACTTACCAAAATACAAGCATTGTAATAAACACTAATTAGTCAAATCTACCATCCAATTCCCTAAACTATGTTAATATCTAATAATGTATTTAAACCATCTAATAAGTGCTGTTTTTACGACGTAAAATATGAATATACAAGACAAGTAGCTTAGCTAAATGATGATGAATAAGATTTGGAGGCCAAAAGTTTCCTCCTTCTGTGACAGCAAACTCCGTAGAACTTCGCGTCTTCGGATGGAATTTTAGATCTGAGAGATTGGGACTTCCTTTCTCTTTTATACTTCTTTTTTTGTAGTGGCAACAAGTCTGGCGAGGACCACTGACGCTGTTCCCTGCAACAAACCAGAGGGAATTAAATTCAGATGTGCTTACTCCTCCAACTCTTGCATAGTATGCATTGTTGAAGCATCTCCAGAAACAGCAAAGAGCTTAATTAAAACACTACTTGGTGTCATTTTCAACCTACTGGATGAGTTACATCGAGTTATCAACAGTCAATAATATTCTCTCCATTTCCATTTTTTATATGTTTTTTATGTTACTTGGACCAATGTCAATTGATCAATGATGTACCAAAAAGCAACAGTGACTGCTAAAATGAATAAAATGGAATAGAAGATGGAAGAAACTTGCCTAATTGCGTGGTATATCGTGTTATAAGACACAGACTTGAGTTCTTGAGGATGAAGGCTGAAATCCAGAACCTGCATGCAGTAGAAAAATGTCCCTTAACCAATTCCAGATTTGTCATATCAGTATATAAAACAAGCTGTTGTACTATTTGTAACCCTTAGTTAATCTTAAGTTCAATTGCTGCTAAAGGTGAAATAGAACTAAAGAAATAACAAAAACAGACTCAATTTAGAGATTAACCGTTAATGGGTTATTAAATTTAAGAAACCATTATTCCAACTTTGTGACATTGCTTCCCATGCCATACAATAATCTAATTCAAGCGTGAAAAATAAGGCATTCTTAACTGAATTTGTTTTTACTTGTAGCAATGAATTTTAAATTGTTCGAATCTAAGGTGTTATTAATAATTCAATCATTTCAAAAAGCTTGTGAAATTCTTGAGTAAAGTTACTATCATTATGAGTAGTTGGCATCTCTTTCATCTAGTTAAGAAGATGTAATATTGTATGACTAAGCATATGATATTCAAAACAAAGAGAGAGAAAGAGAGAGAGAGAGAGAGAGAAATGAGAATGAGAATTACTTGGCTCAACTGAATTTCATCAGGCACCAAACGTTGACTCTGTTGGATGAGCTTCAAAATAACAACAATCCTACTGTATCAGCATTAGCAACCCAAGTTAGTTTCATTTCATTTCTACAATTTGGGCTTATTTTACTTCCACCTACTTTGCAATTTGGTTCCAATTTTAATAAAACTGGCCCAAAATCATAAGGGTATTACATTTCCGAGTCATGCAAAAGTAGGGGGTTTTTTAACCCCAAAAAATACAAAAGTAAGTTTTTGTTTATTTTATTTTTATATAAAATCTACCTCTATTATATATATAAATAAAAATTAAGAAAAATTTGATACAAAATTTTTTTTCAAACATAGCCTTCATTATATGTATACACTCTTTGTAATAATAATAATGGTGTGCCTTGCTCTGCTTGTAAATTATGTATGTTTATTTCCATTTATAATAAATTATGAATGCTTGTTTTTATATGGTACAATCCTATTGGAATTTGTAAACAAGAGGATTGAATTTGATTGCATTAATTCAATGAAATGAAAAGAATTGAATCCTATTGGTCACTGTGTTATTTCAAGAAAGAACTGAAATGTGGGGAGGAAAATTGTCTTGAAACAATGTGATTAAATTGGTCTCAATACAGTGTTCCACTACATGTTCATACAAGCCGAAAAGAGAAACAAATAGCATTTAATTCTATGCAATGTCAGTATAAAACTCATTTGCACCATTAAATTAGGAACTGCCATGTAGATAAAAGTGACTCTTAATTGGATGTTAGTATAAAACTCTTCTACGTTAAGTAATTGTGCAAAACAACAATGTTAACATCTTTTGGAGATTCTTTAATTCAATCAGCAAAGTACTTGTTTTAAAATGCAATTGATAGCTAAAACAAGAAAAAGATCATTACTTCATTTCAAAGAGTAAAAAAGATGATGCATATCAGAATTTAGATTCTAACTAGTCATTAAATTTTAACCGAGAACAAAGAAAATGGTAAATTTAAGGTGAAGTGCTTCCAAAATTAGCATCTATATGTACTAAAATCTAATTACTGCTCCAAAAGAAATGTGTACCTCTGAAATTGCATGCTTGATTTCTTCTTGGCCTGCAATGTTTCAGCAAGCTCAATCTCCAAAGCAAGAACCCTTTCTAATGCATTGCTAGTGATAGATATTTCCTTGAACACAGGGAATATATTTCCCCATTCTTGATTAGCCTGAGCAACGGATAAAATTCATAAGAATCTGAACAAAGAAAAAGACATGTTTCACGGCAATCAATGCAAATGATTTATTTACTTCATGAAGGAGTTGAATTCTCTTTTTTCATCTTTTCCAATTACAATAAGGAGACATAATTTAGATCACATTTACACCAGACACAACAATAAAAGTCACAACTCGAATATAAGGAAAATGCAAATGCTATCCATGTTACCTTTCGCATGATACTAGAAAATAAATTTACTATATTTAGAAGTATAGATGAATGAAAAAATAGTAGTTACAAATAATAGTGCCTAAAATATTACCTCCTTATTCAAGTTGTCCATGCTAGATTTTAAACTTTTAATTAAATCCGTGTGCTTTTCTTATTTTTGTTGTGAGTAGTCTTCACTTCCAAGAGTTTCGCATCCATTTGCAAGAGGATCCTATCAAATGATAATACAAAGAAATTGTTGAGGCTCACTACCATACCAAAGATAGATGAAGGAAGCAATACATTGCAAAAATAAAAGAAAAAACGTACAAGCCTTTTACCACAGCCATTAAAGATTCTTAACAGAGAAAATTTTTATCTATTTTATTATATATCACCAATAAAAAACAACATTCTCAATTTATGATAACAAGGTTTTGGTTTTGAAGCACAAAATTCCCATGCATTGGTATTTATTTGGTATATATAATTTTTATAATAGTTATAATATTTTGTTGATGCTTATGTGATAAAACTATTCCATACTTTTGATTATTAATAACTGGTAAAGGGTAAATATCTCCAAATGTATTTGTCAAGTTGTTTAGAATTTTGACTTACATTGACAATGGCAAACCAGCAGCAGCTAGATTAGCATCAACCTTTATGCAATCAGCACTAGATGCAACAGCCACCTTAATGCCTTTGCTTTTACACTGTTATATGTCAGTGTGTCCTTTCTTAGTTGATTGAAGACTTAGCAATGCAATCAAAACATGGTGATCGTAACTTGTATTACATACCTGAGAAATAAGTTCACTGGCACCAGGAAATCCAATTCCGAAATCTGGTTTGGCATACTGAGATAAGTACAAGACTTTAGGCAATAACAACATTAACATGTAGAGTAAAAGAAATAAAAAGCTGCATCAAGTGAGATATAAATGGTTTACATTATCCAAATATATTTCAAAGAATCTCTTTTTTGCAGAGGTAAGTGTACAGGAAGTCCCTGGTACGGGTTGAGAGATGGATCGGGAACCTACGGGTCGAGGCAGATGCCTGATCGCTTGACTGGAGCAATGGGGGGAGGTACCTGCAAAGACACTTCGACGCTTAAGTCAGAATGGATCTGAGAGGTATAATGTGTGTGGAATGAATGAATACCTGGACGGACCTAGGTCCTCTTATTTATAGGTGATAGCGAATATCTTATCTTATCTTATTTGGCTAAGATAAGGGAGATGTTTGAATTCAAAAGTTTGTTAGGAGCTCTAGTGGGCCGGTTTCGGGCCTTTTAGAGGGGTGAATCGGATTGGACCCGAGTAACCGGGTTTGGGGTTATTGTGGGATCCATGGGTCGGATCCGTAACAGTTGCCCCCGCAGCGGGAGAGCGAGCAAGGTCGGTCTGTCGCTGGGAGAATGGATCGTTCGCAATTTTTGCTTTCCCGGGTCATCGTTTGATGTCTTTGAGGGTAGGTTGGTGTGTCCAACCGGTTTTTGTGTTTTAGGCCGTAGCGTTGCCTGGCCGTTCTGGTCTTGATGCGACTCTTATGTGCCCCTGCGCCCGTTGCACTTTTCGAGGCGTTCTTTTATTGATTTCTTTTTCCAAGGGCATTTATTGCGAGGAGGTGTTTTTTGGTGGTTTCTCCTTATTGCCCTCACGCTTGCTCTTGCTTTCCAAGGGTACTTGCGTCATTTTATCTCTTCTTTTAAAACCGTTTTGGTTTTCTCTCTTCACTTCCCTCATTTGTTTCATTTCTCTTTTACTTTCTTCTCTGAAAAGATCTTTTCTCTTCCTTTCGCATTTTGTTGCTTGATCGAGCTTCTGCCGTGGCATTTTCTTTTCGGGCTTATTCTCTGCATCATCAGGTTGGCATCCTTCTATGTCTTCTTGTTTCTTATGTGATTTATGCTTTGTCTTCCTTTGCATTTTTTGTTTTGTCTCTGCTTAGTGTAGTTTAGAGTTGCTTCTGGTGTATGATGGTATTACATGGTGGTAGACAGTTCTGTTGGGGTAGTGGGTTTTTATGAGGGGATGAGCGCCACTGTGTAGTTGGTAGTGTGTAGTGATGTCTGTTTGGTTTCCTTCGCCGTTTTCTGCCGTGCGGTTTGGCTGATGGTGGTGCTCATCGCTGTTTTAGGTATGGCTCGTCGAAGGACTGAGGGTATGAGGGCTCCGGTGGCCCCAGCGGGGGGTGTCCCTTCCCTTTACTCTTGGGTTACTAGTGACGTGTGGGGAACGCCGTCGCGGATGACGGAGGCAGACCTCCAGCGGCTCCGTGATCAGGGAGCTATTTGTGGGGGTGGCGACGCCGAGCGTCACTATGAACTTTCTCTTCCTGGGGTTGATGAAAGGGTTTGTTATACCAATCTCGATTCGCCGACCGTTCCGAATTGGATGTGGGTGTACGAGGCGATGTTCACCCGTCTTGGTGTTAGGCTCCCTTTTTGTTCAGCAACTATTGAGTCGGTGCTCCGTGGCGCCTTCCCAGCTGCATCCGAACAGCTGGGCGGCGATACGGTCTTTTGAGCTTGTCTGTGAGTTTCTGGAGCTTCCTGCTTCGGTGAATGTTTTTCTTTTCCTCTTTTTGTGTGCCCTTCCGACTAAGGAGGGGAAACACAAGAAGGGGTATATGTCTTTTCGGGCTCAGCCCCATCGTCGGGTCTTCGGTCTGTATGAAGATTCTTTTCATGGGTTTAAGAGCGGGTATTTTAAGGTTTGTCCTGCGAGTGGGCATCATCCGTTCTGGTTGACGCTAGAGGGTGCGCGGCGGTTCCCCACTTATTGGAATTTTGGGGCGGGACCGTCCATTCTTACTCGGGTGACCCAGGATTTTTTGACTGCGGAAGATCGGGATGTCGCTCTTGTTTTGTGGCAGTTTTTTGGTGAGTGCCCTCTTAATCCTCGGGACGTGATGGGTGACCCGGTTGCTTGTCGGTCTTATGTTGGTGTGTGAGCCTCTTCTCCCCCCCTTTTTTTTTTGATTTCTGAGTTGGGTGCTTAGCTTTTTCTTTCTTTTGATCTTTTTTGCAGTTGAGATGGCTGGAGGTTTGACGACTCTTGCGAGGTTGAAGGCTCAGTTGTCCCAGGGGACTTCTTCTGGTGGTACTCCCTCTACTCCGGTCTCGCGACCTAGTGATGACGCGAGAACTGTCTCTGAGGGTCTCACATTGACTGGAGGTGGGACCGAAGGGTCAGATCGGGGTGTGGCGATTGATGATGATGTGGTCGAGGTGTCGCCGGGGGGTGCTTCCCATAAGCGAAAGCGGTTAGAAGAGGATGATAGTGAGAACTTGGTGGAAGAGGATGGTGCAGTTCCGTCGGTGATGGATCATCGTTTCGACGCTCCGGCTTTCATTGATGAGTTCCTTATGCCAGGCACGGAGGATTTTTTCCGTGAATGTGATGTTACTTTTCAGGCTAAGTCTCTCTATCATTCCTTCCTTCGCTCTGCTGTGATTGTCCGGAAGGCCGAGCCCGTAATGACTCAGGTGGGTCTTTTGGACAAAAAACTCCGTCAGTCTCAGGCCGAGATTACGAGGTTGAAGGGTTTGCTCATGGATGCTGAGTCGGCGAGGGAGCGGGCAGTGAAGTCATCTGAAGAGTCTGGTGCTGAGATCCTTCGCCTTTCCAAGGTTGAGACTTCTCTTTTGTCTCAACTTGGGGAAGAGCGAAGGAAAGCTTCAGATGCTGAATCTCGAGTGGCCGTGCTTTTGGCCGATGTTGATTCGCTAAAGGAGGAGGTGGCCGGCTTGAAAGCGGAGGCCGTGGTTTTAAAAGAGGAAAAAGCTGTGTTGCTTGCCGATGTGAAGGAAGTTGTTGCTGCTACCGAGGAGACGATGAGGGCTCAAGCTTTAGTGTTGGCGCCCGGTGCGGATGTGTCTGTGATGGGAGCTTTCAAGACTATTCGTGATGGCGAGATTGTCGACCTTGAGTAGTTGTAATTATGAACTTTGTTTTGGATTCTGTTTTTATGGATTTTGGCCGTGTGGCCATGTAATCGTGACTTGAAGTTCGTTTTATGTTTTTATGGATTTTGGCCGTGTGGCCGTGTGATCGGGACTTGAAGTTCATTTTATGTTGCTTGGGCCGTTTGGGCCTTTTTGTATATTCCGTTTTAAGCCGTTCTTTCTTTATCCCGTCTGTTTGGGTTAGCGGACCATCGTGAGGTCAAATTTTTGTGGATATCCGTATCTAGGGCCCGGGGGGTGATCGGTCCCCCAGTTTTGGCCGTGTGTTTATTCCGTGTTTAGGAAAATAGCTTTCATGGAATTTTATTGATGGTTGGGCCTCGTTAAAACCGTCCGTTTATGGCGAGAAAGAGTACCCGGGATTAATATTTAAAAGAAAAAATAGGACAATTTGCTGTACCGAAGACTAAGGTAAATAAAATAAAGCAGGAAACAAATAGGGAAAGTACAAAGTTAAGGGATGACCTAGGGGGGTCAGCCTAAGTGTGGTATCGTCGTAAGTTGGCGGCGTTCCATGTTCTCGGGACTTCGTCGCCGTTTAGCCGTTCGAGCTTGTATGCTCCCTTTCCGATTACCGCTTTGATTCTGTATGGTCCTTCCCAGTTGGGGGTGAGTTTTCTTTCACCCGGGGTTGGAGCTCCGATGTCGTTTCGGCGTAGGACGAGGTCTTCGGGTACGAATTCTCTTCGGACGACGCCGTGATTGTACCTTAGACTGATTCTTTGTTTTAGGGCTAGTTCCCTGATGTGGGCTATGCTTCTTACCTCGTTAGTGAGGTCTCGCTCTGCCTCTTCGTCGTGACCCCCGACCGTTCTCCTTGGGCTAGGGTCTCCTATCTCTACTAAGATGACGGCTTCCACGCCGTATGTTAGTCGAAAAGGGGTTTCCCCAGTGGCCATTTGGGGGGTTGTTCGATACGACCATAAGCCTGAGCCGAGTTCGTCGGCCCACAGCCCCTTGGCTTCGTCGAGTTGCTTCTTTAGTCCTTTGACAATTATTTTATTTGCGGATTCCACTTGTCCATTTGTTTGGTGGTGCTCTACCGAGCTGAAACGGTGGGATACATGCAAACCTTTTAGGAATTCTCTGAATTTCCTATCGGTGAATTGGGTTTCGTTATCCAAGATGACAATCTCGGGGATCCCGAACCGGGTTAAGATCTGTCGCCAAAGGAATTTTCAGCATTGGGTCACCATGATGGAGGCTAGGGGTTCGGCCTCGATCCATTTAGTGTAATAGTCTATGGCGACGATGAGATGCCGG
>NC_029788.2:83346506-83376823 GCF_000816755.2 Arachis ipaensis | reverse complement strand
AAGGCCCGACGAGGTCGATCCCCCAAGTGCCGAACGGATGCTCTGCCGATATGATGTTGAGCTGGTGCGGGGCGGCCTGGTGGATATTGGCGTGCCTTTCACATTTATCGCAGTTTTTTACCAACTGCATGGAGTCCCGGATAACCGTGGGCCAGAAGTAACCTGCCCTGATGATTTTTTGGGCTAGGGTTTTACCTCCGATGTGGTGGCCGCAACAACCTTCATGGATTTCGCGGAGTATGTACTCCGTGTCCCCGGGTTCGACGCATTTGAGCAGGGGTTGCGAGAATCCGCGCTTGTATAGGTGTTCTGCGACAACTGTGTAGTTGGCGGCTTCCCTTTTTATCCGTTTTCCCTCTTTGGGGTCTTCTGGTAGTGTTCCGTCGAGGAGGTACTGCAGGATAGGGTAGGTCCATGATCCTTGGCTGGAGAGTGTCAGATGAGCGTTAGTCGTTGTCGATATGGACGGCGACTTGATGACTTCCTGAATTAGTGATTTGTTGCCGTGTCCTGGTTTGGTACTGGCTAGTTTGGAAAGTAGGTCTGCCCTGGCATTTCGTTCCCTAGGGACGTGTTGTATGGTAACGTGCACGAATCCTTCTTTCAGTTCGTTTACCTTGGCGAGGTATTATTGGAGTAGGGGATCTCACGTCTGGGAGTCTCCGTTAATTTGGGAACTGACTACCTGTGAGTCAGTACTCACTTCCAGGACCTTTGCTCCGACTTCCTTGGCTAGGGCTAGGCCTACCAGGAGGGCTTCATATTCTGCCTGGTTGTTTAAAACTGGGAACTCGTATCGTACTGATTGTTCGATCGTGACCCCGTTTTGACTTTCGAGTATGACTCCGGCGCCTCCAAAGGTGACGTTTGATGAGCCGTCGACATGTAGTTTCCATGATTCAGGGAGTGGAATCTCCCGAGGTCATCTTAGCGATGAAATCGACCATGGCTTGTGCTTTGATTGCATTTCGGGGTTCGAACTTGATCTAGAATTGGGACACTTCGATAGACCACGCTCGCATTCTTCCCGCTAGGTCGGGTTTTTGTAGTACCTGTTTAACCGCTTGGTCCGTTTTGATCGTCACTGGGTGAGCCTGGAAGTATTGTCGCAGGCGCCGGGAGGCTGTGAGGAGTGCGAAAGCTAACTTTTCTAGGCGCGAGTAGCGAGTTTCCGTATTTTGCAAGACTTTACTTATAAAGTATATGGGTTTTTGTTCTTTCTTCTTGTTTTCACGGATAAGTGCCGCTGCGAGTGCTTCTTCCGATATGGAGAGGTATAAGTAGAAGGTCTCCCCCGTTTGGGGTTTGGCGAGAACTGGCGGTTCTGCTAGGACTTTCTTGAAATGTTGGAATGCTTCCTCGCATTCCGTTTCCCATTTGAAGGGGGCTCTTTTTTTCATCAGCCTGAAGAAGGGGATTGCTTTTTGAGCGGATGCTCCGAAAAAGCGGGATAGCGCCGTCAGTCAGCCGGTGAGCTTTTGGATGTCGTTAAGGTTTCTTGGGTTTGTCATCTCAAGGACGACGCGACATTTCTCCGGGTTTGCTTCAACTCCGCGTTGTGTGATCATAAAGCCGAGGAACTTCCCTGCCTCCATCCCGAAGGCGCATTTTGCCGGATTGAGTCGCATTTAGTGCTTTCATAGGGTGTTCATTATGACCTTGAGGTCGCTGATGAGTTGTTTGCCGGATTCTGTCTTGGCGAGCATGTCGTCTATGTAGACTTCTAATTTTGTTCCCGACAGGTTCTAGAATATCTTGTTGACGAGCCGTTGGTACGTGGCTCTGGTGTTCTTTAGGCTGAAGGGCATGACTGTGTAGCAGTATGTCCCGTCGGGGGTGATGAATGCTATTTTTTCCTCGTCGGGTCGGTGCATAGGTATTTGATTATAGCCGGAGTATGCGTCCATGAAGCTGAGGTACCGGTGTCCAAATGTGGCGTCTACCAATCCGTCGATGTTTGGTTGGGGGAAGGCATCTTTTGGATAGGCTTTATTGAGGTCCGTGTAGTCAACGCACATTCGCCATTTCCCGTTGGATTTCTTAACTAGCACGACATTCGCCAGCCACGTTGTGTAAGGTAGTTCCCTGATGAAGTTTGCTTCGAGCAGGGCTTTTACCTGTCTTTTGACCTCGGCTGCTTGGTCTGGGGACATTTTTCGTCTCCTTTGTGCCACAGGTTTGGCTTTGGGATCTACGGCTAGCCGGTGAGACATTAGGTCGGGGTCTATTCCGGGCATGTCGGCTGGTGTGAATGCAAACAGGTCCCTGTTTTATCTCAGGAACTGGGAGAGATCTTCTTTGAGGTCATATGGGAGATTCCTGTTGATGAAGGTGTATTCGTCTTTGGTTTGCCCTACTTGTAGCTTTTCCATGTCGCCTTCTGGTTCTGGCCTGGGTTGGCCGTCTTGCCGGGCGTCCAGGTCGGCTAGGAATATCCCAACTGTGTCGCGAGATTTTTTCCGTAAAGCTAAGCTGGTGTTGTCGCATTCTGCCGTGATTTCCCGGTCTCCGTGGATGGTACCAATGGAGCCATCTTCCGTTGTGAACTTCATAAGGAGGTATTTAGTAAAGATGACGGCGGAGAAGTCATTGATTATTTTTCTTCCGAGGATGACGTTGTAGGCAGTGGAGTCTTTTAGGACCACAAACTCGGATAGAATCGTCTTTCTTTGGTTGCTGGACCCTATGGTAAGGCGGAGGGTGATGGAACCGTCTGGTTTGAGAAAGTTGTCACCGAGTCCCGTGATGCCGTTGCGGTGCGTTTGGAGGTTGTTGTTGTGGAGCCCGAGTTTGTCGAAGGCTCCTCGAAAGAGGATATTGGAGTCTGCACCGGTATCCACCAGTATTCTTCGTACCAGTCTTGTTCCGATTTTTGCCGAGATGATGAAGGGTGCGTCTTCGGCCGAGGTGCCGTGCTGGCAGTCCTTGTAAGGTCCCACATCGGTTGGGGAGGAGAACGAAGCATGCCTTATAAGGGTGTGGATACCTCTCCCTAGCATGACGCGTTTTGACGAGTGAGTGTGGGGGGCTTCGGCTATCATCCCTATCGTCAAAGGCAAAACCATGAGGCCTTGTGTGCCAAAGCGGACAATATCGTGCTAGCGGGTGGTCTGGGCTGTTACAGATGGTATCAGAGCGAGAACCCGGATTGATGTGCCAGCGAGGGCGCTGGACTCCCTTAGGGGGGGTGGATTGTAAGGTCCCACATCGGTTGGGGAGGAGAACGAAGCATGCCTTATAAGGGTGTGGATACCTCTCCCTAGCATGACGCGTTTTGACGAGTGAGTGTGGGGGGCTTCGGCTATCATCCCTATCGTCAAAGGCA
Source organism: Arachis ipaensis (assembly GCF_000816755.2). NCBI lineage: Eukaryota > Viridiplantae > Streptophyta > Magnoliopsida > Fabales > Fabaceae > Arachis > Arachis ipaensis. The sequence continues at coordinate 83,373,498 of NC_029788.2, read as the reverse complement.
AAACCGTGAGGCCTTGTGTGCCAAAGCAGACAATATCGTGCTAGCGGGTGGTCTGGGCTGTTACAGTCCTCGGGTAGGAAGGTTATCGTGTTGTCGGCGGTGTTAGTTGGGGTTTGGTTTTTGACAGCCAGAATTTTGAGGTCCTTTTTTAGTGTTGATTTTGACTTGCCTGATACATCTTTGCCCGTGATAATGTTTACTATTATGGTTGGGTCATTATCCATGCTTTCCCTAGGCGGGTGTTTTTGCGATCTCGGGTTGCGTCCTTCTCTCTCCGGTGACCTTTCTCTTTCTGCTCGTTTTGGTTCTCTGATGATTTTGGCGAACTCTAGTAGCTTGCCGTCTCTGATGGCTTGTTCGAGAGCATCTTTGAGGTCGAAACAGTCCTGTGTTCGGTGCCCGTAACCTCGGTGGTAGTCGCAGTAGAGGGTTTTGTTGCCGCCTGTTCTTTCTTTAAGTTGCCGGGCTTTTGGGATGATACCTCGGTCTGCAATTTGGTGGTATATTTCGGTAATTGGGGCTGTTAGGGGTGTGTAATTAGAGAACTTGCCGATTATGGGTGGTCGGTTTGTGTTTGTTGATTTGGGGTGGTCCCTTTGAATTTCTCTGTGTGGTGGGTTATGCCGGGGTGGGGGTTGTCGTGTTGGGCATTGTTATGCTGCCGCTTGTTGGCCGCGACGACCTGGCTGACATCCTCGTCGTTGATGTAATCCCTAGCGACGTTCTGGATCTCGTGCATTGTCCATACTGGTTTGGTAGTAAGGTGCTTGCGATGGAGTCCGTAAGTCCGTTGACCGTTAAGCATTCGTCATTGAAGCGGTCGAGGTATTTCCTTGTGGACTCGTCTTGTTTCTGTGTGACCCTCAGTAGGCTGATGGGGTGTTTAGCTTTAGTGATTCTGGTTGTAAATTGGGCCATGAAATTTCGCGAGATATCGTGGAAACTGGTTATGGATCCGTTAGGGAGGGCGTTGAACCATTTGATCGCCAGCCCGGCTAGGGTTACCGGAAAAGCTCTGCATCGGACAGTGTCAGCCGCGCCTTCTAAGTTCATCCTGGCCTCGAAGGCCGTTAGGTGTTCCTGAGGATCTTTGGTTCCGTCATACTTCATGTCGGTGGGTTTGTCGAAACCTTTGGGGAGTTTTGCTTTTAAGATTCTTGCCGTGAAGGGGGTGGCTCCCATTATTGTGTGATCGTTCCTTGTACGCTTGGTTTCTCGGTGTCGTTGGTCGTCGTCCGTGTTAACGGGGTCGCGGGAGATACTGCGGTCGTATCTTTTGCTGTGTCGCCGTTCTGGCGATTTGTCACGTCTTTGGTAATGCGAGGTGCTTCTATTGTGTCTTTTGGTGTGTTGTCGTTCTGGTGATCTGCCGTGGCGAGATCTGGATCTAGAGGTCGCGTGACTTCCATATTCGGCCTTGTGCTTTTCCTTGGTGGCGATTCGTCCCTCGAGTTCCTGTACTTAATGGTAGAGTTCTTGGATTATTTGGGCTGACCCGTCCTCTAGGTTCTCGGGATGTCGAGTTTTGGTGATGACGGGGCCGTCTTCTTTGTTATGGATGACGCTTGCTATCCTTTCGTGGGGTATGGCTTCTTGGTGTTCGGGAGTAGGGTTTCGTGTTCTGGAGTCGTCTTGGCGGCTGATGGAGTGCTCTTCAAATCCGTCTGCCATTCCGGCTCGACCAGTGCCGGTTCCCCACAGACGGTGCCAATGTACAGGAAGTCCCTAGTACGGGTTGAGAGATGGATCGGGAACCTGCAGGTCGAGGCGGATGTCGGATCGCTTGACTGGAGCAATGTGGGGAGGTACCTGCAAAGACACTCCGACGCTTAAGTCAGAATGGATCTGAGAGGTATAATGTGTGTGGAATGAATGAATACCTGGAGGGACCTGGGTCCTCTTATTTATAGGTGATAGCGAATATCTTATCTTATCTTATTTGGCTAAGATAAGGGAGACGTTTGAATTCAAAAGTTTGTTAGGAGCTCCAGTGGGTTGGTTTCGGGCCTTCTAGAGGGCTGAATTGGATCAGACCCGAGTAACCGAGTTTGGGATTATTGTGGGATCCATAGGTTGGATCCATAATAGTAAGCATCTTCTTTAATGTGAAGAAGCACTATATTATTGATGTTGTTTCTAAAATGCATGTGCTTTAATATGCTTTTGAACCATGTATATTGTTTTTTTTTTTCTTTTCTTTTTGTCATTTGTGTTCTGAATTTTTTTAGTAGAATGGATAATAGCCCACTTTGGATAGAAAAAAATGTGAAATGTTCAATTTTTACTTATATGAATATGCATATTTTCTTTCTTATCATGCACACTTTTTTTTGGCACTCATTCAAAGCATGTTTGTTCTTTTGGTCATTGTTATCAAGAAACAATCCATACAAAATTTAAAGAATGTGACTAAACTGTAATGATCTTATGTTTTAAACAAATTAATTATATTTAATACAATGACCCTTTTGCAATCTATTACTATTCCTTTGGTAATGAGTATGCTGTTTTCATGCATTCAAAGTTTATGTTCTCCGTTTCTCTTTATTTCTAATATATATATATATATATATATATTCAACTGCTCATTTAAAAAATTTCATAATGAGCCATGACTAGGCTTTTGGCTATATTTTTTATGGTCAATTATTTCAGTTAAATCCAACAAACAACTTAGAAAATTTATAGGATTTTGTTCTAATTTTTTGCAGGAATCTTTATATCTTAAAAATCTAACCAATGCTGATGAATATGTGTTTTTGGAGAAAAAATATTCTAAATTTATAATGAATTTCTGAATTATGAAGGATTACTTCATCTGTTTGCTTCCAATTTTTTACTAAAAGATAAGTGTTCTTTTGTTTTAATGGTATACCCTTTTGGATTTTTTCAACTATAGATTACTAAAAAACATAGAGTTGGCAACTATAATTGAATTCTAAAATAATAAGAATTTTATATGAATTGATTTAAATAATTGAGATTTTAGAATTTAATACTTTAATTTTTATGCTTCTGGGTTTCATATTTTGAAAAGATTGAATAATCTTTTCATTGTCAATACAATCAAATGTCTCTTTTTTTATGTATGTCACTAAACAATCATTTAAAAATTCATCTCCCATACGGTTGCGAAGCCGACTCTTTATGATGTTCATAGCAGAGAAAGTTCTTTCAACTGATGTAGTTGCTACAGGCAAAACTAAAGCTAACTTCAAAAGAAGAAACACTAATGGATAAACAATATTTTTTCGAGTCTCAACCAATTTCTGAGAAAGAGCACCAATCCTATTTAAGTTTGAGAATTGATCATCAGAACGCATATCTAGTATGAAGTTCTCAAATTGACTATCAAGTGCCAAAAGTTGAGTAGAAGAAAATTCTAATGGATAGAATTGAGCTAACTGGATTAACCTCTCCTTGTCAAACGCAAAAAATGAGTGTCTTGGATTCAGACAAGCTATACGGTTAACAAGGACCTTTTTGCAAATATGCACATCTAACTTTGTCTCTGTCATTCGGATGATAAATTGAAATCTTTGGTTGTTGTTCTAGATCTGCTATGAGACTCTCTACTTCGAATTCTAAAAACCTCCTCTTGTTAGAAGAAGTCGATGAATTGTTTTGGGATCCAATCTCCAATGATGAAGTTCTATTGAAATATTTCTCCATTACTAATAGAATAAAATTATAAACCTAAATTAATTCACAATTCTATACAAATTGAGAAGTTCACTATAAAATTATAAATACAAAATTGATCAATTAATAAAATTAATGAAACCTATATCAGTGACTCGTTAAAGATCCATGAAAATAAGAATATAAGAGTATATAGCTTTAATTTATTAGAAACATTTGAAGCTAGCCCTTTTTCTCAGCATATTATAAATACATCAGCATCCCTTCTAACATTCATATCATAATCCCTTGACCCCTCATTCTTCTCATTCATATCATAAGTCCCGAGATCTGTGTTTCTTTATTTTCAAAACAATTCTTCTACTACGGGAAAATGTCAAGCCATGCACCGAAGGAACTGTTGAAGACAGAACCAGATCTAGACACCAAAGGAACGAGAAGACAGAACCAGACGAGGATTGAAGGCTTGAAGCTGTGAAGACTATGGAAGAAGAAGAAGAAGAAGAAGAAGAAGAAGAAGAAGAAGAAGAAGAAGAAGAAGAAGAAGAAGAAGAAGAAGACACCAGACACTAAACTGCTGAAGGAACGCAGTGGCAGAACCAGACGCGGGCATGCGGCGATGCAACGAGAAACCGACGGAGCTGACGCGAGAGAAAGGCTGAACGGGACAACGATAAAGAAACTGGCAGAGTGGGCGAGTGGCGGCAGACGATAGTAACTGAAGGCTGGAGTCTGGAAGTGGAGGTTGGAGGCTGGAGTAGAAGAAAAAAATTGAAAAAAGGGAGAAGGAGAAGGGTTAGCCGGTTAGGGATTTGGTGGGTGGGGAGTGGGGTCAAAATGAATTAGATGGTGGGGGCAAATTAGACAATTCACTGAGAACTACTAATTAATTTTTTCAAATTCACTGGGGGCAACTGCCCCTACTAGGTGCTGAGTAAATCCGTCCCTGATTATTATTGGATTAATATTGGTTTTTAATGACTATATTATCTCTATTTTTATTTAAAATTACTAGTCTTCCTTTACGTCTTTTTCTCAAATTAAAATCCTAACCCTAACACACACAAAACACTCTTACCCTTTCTCCCTCGATACAGCCACCAAAATCCCCTTCCTTCCATCAGCAACCCAAAAAACACACCACACCAGAGGAGAGCTTGAGAGAAAGAGAGAAAACCAAAGAAGAAGCAGCACCGGCGAGGAGCCCGTTCTGCTGCTGCCGAACTGTCAAGCCTAAACGGGAGAGAGTCGCTGCTATCGTTCAAGCCGCTACAGCCGCCGTCGCATATGTTGCCGTTGCAGGAGCTTCCATTCCCATTACTGTCATGTTACAGAGAGGGAGAACCGCGCGCAAGCCAGGGGCCAGGAGAAGGGAGCAGCCACCGTTGTGTTTTGCCTACGCCGCTGTTCAAGCCCATCGCCACCCATGGAGTCGCGAGGAGCACCGCCGTCGTCATCGCAACCCATTACTGTCATGTCGCGAGAGAGATGAACGCGAGGTGAGGAGGAGGGAGGACTGCCGCCGTTGAGCTATTGCAACCCGTAGCCGTTGTCGCGTCTATCGCCGCCGATGGGTGAGTCCGCTGCTGAAGCTGGATGCCTGGAAGAAAGGAGGTAATGGTAGGGAGGGGTGTTGTCACTGTGGTGGCCATTGTTGTGGATGGAGGTTGCCGCTGAGCTACCTGCAGCTGTTGGAGTTGCTCCGCCGCCGTTTTGGTCACTGGGTATGGCGTGGGTGTTTCCAGAACCTCCACCGGAGCTGCCGCTACTTGGCTCAGTCGTTCCTCTTTAGTTACAATAAGCATTTCTATTCCGAAACCCTTGAAAATCAGTATTCCCCTATGTTTGGTTTGAGATTCTGAAGTTTTGGTAACGTAGGGTCAAGTTTTGGTTATTGCATGTCGTGTTTAAAGTTGCAGTTGATATTGCTGAAGTGGTTTAGAGCCGTGGTTATTGTGGGGATGGTTAGATTTGATGCAGCCGCTGCGAAATCAGAGTTTTAAGGGTCTTGTCACGTAGTTAAGTCGTGAACGAGGTAGGGGCGCTTACCTTAAACTTATTTTTACTCTCAAGAATTGTTATAAATCGATATTGATGCAAATATTATATTTTTGGTGATTAGGTGAGTCTTACGGATTGAATTGAGTTATTTTGCATAAATGATTGATTAAATTGGTTTTTGATTTGTGATATAATGATTATTGAGCGTTTGAACGCATATTGATAATTGAGGTTGAATTATTGTAATTTACTAGATTGGTTGTTTGAAATTCTAAGTTTTTGTTGATTTCCTTGAGTTGAGTTGGAATGTTGAGATAATGATTTAATTGGAAATGATTTGATTGACCGAGAGATGTTTGGTTTGGTTGTTGGGACCTTTGAAAGGTGGTAAAGTTTGTATTTTAGAGGAGATGTTGTCGAAATTTTTATAAAAATTAGAGCTTTAGTTTGAAGATCTATTTAGAAAAGTTTGGATTCAAGGATTATATTATTTGATTTCGATCTTTTAAGAAAAGGAATAAATTACATTTTGGAGTTTTATTCATTAAGAAAAGTATTATATTTTGAGTTTTATTTAGTTAAGAAAAGAATTATACTATTTTGAATTTGATTTACTAAGGAAAGGTTTATGTTTCGAGTTTGAATTATTTAAGAAAGGGGTTATGTTTTAAGTTTGAGATAAAGGATTACCTTTTGAGGAGTTTTAGCAATTTACAATATTTGAGTTTGATTGGCAAAGAGATATGAATTTGAGTCTTTTGAAAGGGATTTTAAACTAGAAATAGTTTTGAAGTTGGTTTGGGAGTTTTGATTGAGTAAATATGAGTTTTATGAAGGAGAACGGGTTTAGAGTGACGATGTTTTGAAAGTTTTGAAAAATGGTATAAAAAGTGATTTTGGTTTTAAAGAAGAATGAATTAAGGAAAAATGATTCTTGGCATGCTATGAACTGGGCATGTTGAGATTGTGGATTCTCTCTCTTGCTGTGATAAACAAGTTGAGGTTGAGGATTCCCTCTCTTGTTGTGGTGGATAAGCTTGAGGTTGAGGATTCCCTCGCTTGTCGCATTGAAAAGTTGGATAGAAGGTTGAGGATTCCCTTTGGTTCAATTTTGTATTGTTAATTCTAATTTTGGTTATGTTTGACAATGTTGGATTGAAATGAGTTTTGGACTGATATGGTGAGGACAGTGGTTTTGTCCTGCTCACGTATAGGCAAGTTGAGATTGAGCATTCTCTCTCTTACTGTGATGAACAAGAAGAGGTTGAGCATTTCCTCTCTTGTTATGGTAGGAAAGCGGGGTTGAAGATTCTCTCTCTTGCTACATCAAAGAATTGAATAGAGAAGGTGGAGGATTCCCTTCGATTCGATTCCTGGCTATGGTGTGAATGAGTTTGGTTGAGGAATTCCTATTGTCACATCACAGTCTCTCTCTGAATGGGAGGTTGAGGATTCCCTTCGTGTAGAGAGACGATATCCGAGTTAGCTACCGGGTGTGTCGGGTTTGCCTGTATAACCGACAGATGAACTCATTGGCCATAGGACAGGCATGCATCATATGCATCTATGTTATTGTATATACAGTTATAGTTTTTCTTGCCTTTATTATTATTCTTGCCTTTATTATTATATTTGTAAGAGAGACAGGAGTTGTAACAATATGTATGTATATATATTTGCAAGTTATTTATATAAAGAGTTATGTATGTATGTATGTATGTATATATATATGAATATTGTGATTGATTTTAGTTATTTATGCATGTTTGGTCAAAATAAAAAGTATTTCTAGGGTTTTAAAAGAAAACAGTGATATGGTTTCGAGTTAAATGCTCATATTTTATTATTAAATATATATGAAATTTGTCGTAACATTTTCACTATCAGAGTGACGTAGCCGGAAGCGTGATATTCTGACAGTAAGGGTGTTATAAGGTGCACTATGAACGGAGCTGGGAGCTCAGAAGAGTTGAACTTAGACTCAGGAAGTTCGGTGCTAAACGCTGGTAAGTGGACGTTTAGCACCAGGAAGTACATTTTCCAAGAATTCGCCACTGCCACCCTAGCGTTTAGCAATGATTCTGGGCTTCTAATGCCGGGGGCACGCAACATGGGGATGCTTTTCTAGAGATCCCTAGCGTCTAACACCAGGGGTGATGGAAAAAAAAGAGTTTCGGTGCTAAATGCCCAGTCACTGGCATTTAGCACCAGGTACACGAATTCACGTGGAATATTTCGGGAGGGGTAGCGATAAACGCCTGCAACCCCGCATTTAGCGCTAAGTGCACTGATTCCCCTCCCCACTTTGATTTGAATTCAAACTCCATCAACTACCCCATTGACTCCCTCCCCTTTTCCTTGTTCCTAATGCCCCCTCCATCTCCCATCAAATCACTCCTCTTCCCCATCAATCCATCATCCTACCACCAATCCCATCACTCACACTACCCCATGATTCCCTTCCATTCCAAATAAGCCCCACGAACCCCCCTTACTACCTAACCGTAGCTCTTTCTTTCCCTTTTCTTTCCTTTTTCTTTCCCCCACCTCTTCCCTATATGTACCCCCATCCCTACCTCATACCCGCACAACCATACTATATCTTCTTCTTCCTCCTTTCTTCTTATTCCACAACACCCACTATCCTCTTTCTTCTCCTACCTTTTCCCCATGCCAAGACCGACCTTACCCTCTCCCTTTGTTCTCTTCATCTTTTGCTCAGAGACGAGCAAACTTTTAAGTTTGGTGTTGTCGTGCCGCTCATTTTGACATTTGCATTGATGGCACCAAAGGGAGGTGAGTCATTCTCAAGGAAGAGGAAGGGCAAGGCACCACAATCCGGTGACTATGACTGAACCAGTTGAGCCGGCATGACCTAAAGCCAGTTGCTAGGGGATGGTTGGAGTTCATCCAATACTCTATTATCCTAACTAGCAATCGCTTGGAGTGCAAAGTGGATAGAGCCATTATGATCCACTGTATCATGACTGGATATGAGGTGGCGGTGGAGGACATCATTCCACAGCAGATTTATCATATCGACTCCAACGCTAATACGCATGCCAAGTTGGCCTTTCCTCATCTCATCTATCGACTTTGTGAGGCCACTGAGATATCCAAACATAAAATTACTTTTACTTTTTCATAAGATCTTTCAAAAAAGATAACTAAAACAAGATATTTTTTTAAAAACCCGCCCAAACAAGCCCTAATTATATTAAGAGAAAGTATAAAGAGCATGGTTTTGAAAATCAGACTGGACCATCCGGATCGACCGGGTTAACCGAAAACCGATCATCTGGTCGGCCCGGCTGACCTCCAAACCGTTTGGCAAAAACCGGTTAAAAACCAGTCAAACTGGTGAATCGACTGAACCGGTCGGGTTTTTAAAAGGCCTGGTTCTTTTCCTTCAGCCTCAAAACATGGTCATTTTGATGAAAGAAAAAAAAAACCCCACCCCCAAACAGCATTATACCCTACGTCCCTACCCCTCTCTCTTCTCTCTCACTCTCACATTCACTAAAATGAATCCCTAATTTCACCCAACCAACCCTATCAGAGCCAACACCGCCGCCACTGTCAGCCCCCAGCTGCCACAACCCTTCTCTTCCTCACTGTCTCTCTGCTCATTGTGAAGCCCCACCAGCCACCGTCACCCCCAACCGCCACCACTCTTCTCCTCAACACCGTGTCTGTTCTCGTCGTGAAGCCCGCCTATGTGATCGTCGTCGTCGGCAGTGACAGAGGGTGCCATCATCGTCGTCGTCCTCGATCCTCTTCTCCTCTATGTCACGTGAACGGTTGCTTAGTCCTCTTCAAGCATGTCCTCTCCTCCTTGAATCTCTGCCCGGAGCCTCGACCTGGAATCTCTGCTCGGTGCCTCACCGTTGCAAGCTGTAAAACCTAGTTTTCAAGTACGCAAGATCAGTAAGGGGAGAACCTCTGCTATATCATCAAGCATCTCAATCCTCATTGTCATTATATCATCTTTAAGATAGAACCTTTTCTGAGGCAAGCTCGATAACGCAATCACGAAGAACCTAGTTTCTGAACCATATCGGTTAGGAGTTTTGATTCTGATTTTTGTAAATAGTCTCAGTTTGACGAACCAGACTCGATTCATGAGATAAGATAGATAATAGTATAATATTATTATTATATGAGTATTAGAAGCTGCTTGAATGATATTATAATGTTACCTGGTCTGTTTTAGTTAAAAACAGGAGATCGGTTTAATTGGGTCCACAGTTTACTAGTGCAGCTTAGCACCAGCACTCTCTGATGACTTTAGCAATGCTAAAGCCTCATCATACATGTTCTATTCTCATAATAAATATTTTACTAGTATCATTTATGCTATTAGCTCAGAAAAGAATTTTTAGAGATGTTTTTACAAGTGTTCCGATACATCTAGTTTTAGTAGTTATACACCTGAGATATTTTAATATTATTTTAACCCACTTCCAAGCCAACCAATCACAACTCACCATACACCCCCAATACCCCCAAGGCTGATTCATTTTCACCTTGTGGCCAAAGAGAGAAAAGTTCTTAGTTCCAAATTTTCAAAGCTTGATTTTTGCTAAACTAAAACTCAAATCAAAATTCTAATCCGACAAAAATGATCCTCTCTTCTTTCTCTACATAACCATATGACTTATCAAGGCTGGAATCAAGGTGAGTTGGCTTCACTATCTCCCTTTTGCTTTGGTTTCAAGGAAACATGCTTAAACATGTGTTTTCTTGATGTGCTTCCTTAGGAATCATGCTTAACTTGACTTGAGGGCCAAGAAATATTAATTTCCAGAAAGTTTAAGGTGAGAAATCCCTTCCTAACATGCTAAGTGAGATTTGGTCAGTTGAGGGTTTGTGGATTTAAAGTTGTTCTTGATGTGATTTAGGAGGAAAAATTTCTTAAGGACCACCTGAGAGTATAACCGAATTTGGAGCAGCAAACTAGGTAGGGTTTGACGAAATTAATCTTGATTGATTGTATTTGAGTTGTGTGATTATGATATGGTTTGGATGTGCTTGAAATTGATTGTTTATATGAGTGATTCTTGTTGAAATTTTGGTGAAAATTTGATGAAATTTGATGAAATTCAAGCTATGAGTTTGTGTTCTTGGAGCTGTTGGAAAACAAAACCCTATACCTCATATTAGGATTCAATTTGTATTAAAATTCAAGTGGAAAAAATGGGGTTTTAGTGGCTGGAAATTTATTATGAATTATGGTAAAAATCGGTTACTGAAAAGATTTAAAAACGGGTGAAAACAGAGAAAGAATCTGAACAATTTATGAAGAACACGAAGAACACTTTGAATGTGGTGAAGAACAATGAAGAACAGGCTTTAGATCTTAAAAAGGGCAAGAAAGTAAAATTTTTGGTGCTTGCAGGGTTATTTTGTAATTTCTGAAAGTTAGAGTGGTTAAAGTAGAAATATTAAAAGTTACGAGTGGTAAAAAGTGAATTTATATAACTTTTAGGGTAAGAAAGGATAAATCTCGAAAATATAATAATAAAATAATAAATAATAATAAAATATTAGATAATAATATTTAATTAAAAATAATATTTTAATAAAAATAATAAAATCATGGGGAAAAAACAATTTTTCGTAAAAAAAGATAGAAAGTTAAACAAGAAATGAAAATTGAAGAAAAAGTCTGTAAACTTTTAACGACAGAATCGAATAGAGATTAGCAAACGAACTAGGAGCAACATGGTTAGTTCTTAAGTTGCGCCTAGGGTTAGGTATAATATGAAAATTTAAACTGTTTCAGTGTAGACTTAATGAACCTATACTTGGGACAGGCTAACTATTCATACCAAAATTTACATAAGCTATAAATACATATGTTAAACAGAGAAACCAGAGTAGAGCAAAGAAACAAAGAGAAAAGAGTAACCAGAGCAGAGTAAAGAGATAAAGAGAAAAGAGTAATATAGATATAGAGAAAAGAATAACCAGAGCATATTAAAGAGATAAATAAGAGTAAATAGACAAAGTGAAAAGAGTAATGATGAGCGGATAATTTATACGCTTTTTGGCATTGTTTTTACATAGTTTTCATTATGATTTAGTTAGTTTTCACTATATTTTTATTAGTTTTTAAATAAAAATCACATTTCTGGACTTTACTATGAGTTTGTGTATTTTTCTATGATTTCAGTTATTTTCTGGCTGAAATTGAGGGACTTGAGTAAAAATCAGATTCAGAGGATGAGGAAGGACTGCAGATGCTGTTGGATTCTGACCTCTCTGCACTCAAAGTAGATTTTCTGGAGTTACAGAACTCTAAATAACGCGCTCTCAATTGCTTTGGAAAGTAGACATCCAGGGCTTTCCAGCAATATATAATAGTTTATACTTTGCTCGAGTTTAGATGATGCAAACTGGCGTTCAACGCCAGTTCTATGTTGCATTCTGGAGTTAAACGCCAGAAACAGGTTGCAAAGTGGAGTTAAACGCCAGAAACAGGTTACAAACTGGCGTTCAACTCCAAGAGAAGCCTCTACACGTGTAAAGCTCAATGCTCAGCCCAAGCACACACCAAGTGAGCCCCAGAAGTGAATTTCTGCATTATTTACTCATTTCTGTAAACCCTAGTAACTAGTTTAGTATAAATAGGACTTTTTTATTGTATTTAGAAGTCTTGGTGACTCCGGTTCCCCTCTGGGGCCGAGACCAATGAACTCCATTATCACTTATGTATTTTCAACGATAGAGTTTCTACACACCATAGATTAAGGTGTGGAGCTCTGTTGTTCCTCATGAATTAATGCAAAGTACTATTGTTTTTCTATTCAATTCAAACTTATTCCTATTCTAAGATGTTCATTCGCACCTAAGAACATGATGAATGTGATGATTATGTGACGCTCATCACCATTCTCACCTATGAATGCGTGGCTGACAAACACTTCTGTTCTACATGCAAACAAGCTAGAATGAATATCTCTTAGATATCTAATACAGAGGACCGAGTCTGAGATATTAGAATCTTCGTGGTATAAGTTAGAACCCATGGACGGCCATTCCTGAGATCCAGAAAGTCTAAACCTTGTCTGTGGTATTCCGAGTAGGATCTGGGAAGGGATGGCTGTGACGAGCTTCAAACTCGCGAGTGCTGGGCGTAGTGACAGACGCAAAAGGATAGTAAATCCTATTCCAGTATGATCGAGAACCGACAGATGATTAGCCATGCAGTGACAGCGCATTGGACCATTTTCACAGAGAGGATGGGATGTAGCCATTGACAACGGTAATGCCCTACATACAACTTGCCATGGAAGGGAGTAGGAATGATTGAATGAAGACAGTAGGAAAGCAGATGTTCAGGAGGAACGAAAGCATCTCTATACGCTTATCTGAAATTCTCACCAATGAATTACATAAGTATCTCTATCCTAGTTTTCATTTTAATTATGTTTTTATTATCAATTCACTATAACCATTTGAATCCGCCTGATTGAGATTTACAAGGTAACCATAGCTTGCTTCAGGCCGACAATCTCCGTGGGATCGACCCTTACTCACGTAAGGTTTATTACTTGGACGACCCAGTGCACTTGCTGGTTAGTTGTGCGAAGTTGTGACAAAGTGTGATTCACGTTTGAGAGCACCAAGTCTTTGGAGCCATTGTTGATGATCGCAATTTCGTGCACCAATTTTTTGGCGCCGTTGCCGGGGATCGAACGAACAACAATTTCGCATTTGTTTTTGGCAACAACAGTGCCAAGTTTGGTCCGGCAACAACACTAAGTTTTTGGCGCCGTTGCCGGGGATTGTTCGAGTTTGGACAACTGACGGTTCTTCTTGTTGCTTAGATTAGATAATATTATTTTAATTTTAAGCTTTTTGTTTTTATTATTCTAATTTTCGAAAAAAAATATAAAAATAAAAATAAATATTTTCAAAAATATATTTTTCTTCAGAATTTTTAAGAATGAATTCTAGTGTTTCATGATGATTTGTTGAATCCTGGCTGGCTGTAAGCCATGTCTAATCTTTTTGGATCGGGGTTTCAACTTATCATCACATAAGCTTGTTGATCTTCACCCATTTAGCAGTTACACACATAGTTGTTGTATACATGGGAGGTAGTCAATATCTGCTGAAGCTTGGCTGGCCATTGGCCATGTCTAGTGTTTTGGACCGGAGCTTTCACTGAAAGCTTGGCTGGCTAGTAAGCCATGTCTAATTCCTGGACTGGAGCTTTAGACTAACATTGCAAGATTCCTGGAATTCCTATTAAAAATTTTGAAATCCTTATTTTGCTTTTTCCAATTAATTTTCGAAAAAACCAAAAAATTTAATAAAATCATAAAAACCAAAAAAATTTTTGATGTTTCTTGTTTGAGTCTTGTGTCAAATCACAAGTTTGGTGTCAATTGCATGTTTATCTCTTCCTTGCACTTTCGAAAATTCATGCATTGCATTCTTCATGATCTTCAAGTTGTTCTTGATGAATTTCCTTGTTTGATCTTTGCATTTTCATGTTTTGCATCTTTTCTTGTTTTTCATATGCATTCTTGCATTCATAGTGTCTAAAAATTAAAAATTTCTAAGTTTAGTGTCTTGCATGTTTTTCTTTTCTTAAAAATTTTCAAAAATAAGTCTTAATGTTCATCTTGATCTTCAAAGTGTTCTTGGTGTTCATCTTGACATTCATAGTGTTCTTGCATGCATCATTTGCTTTGATCCGAAATTTTCATACATTGAGTCTTTTTGATGTTTTTCTCTCTCATCATTAAAAATTTAAAAATAAAAAAATATATCTTTCCCTTTTTCACTCATAAATTTTCGAAAATTTGAGTTGACTTTTTCAAAATTTTTTAAAAAAATCTAGTTGTTTCTTATGAGTCAAATCAAATTTTCAATTTAAAAATTCTATCTTTTTCAAATCTTTTTCAAAAATCAAATCTTTTTCATTTTTCTTTCATAATTTTCGAAAATTTCAAATTAATTTTTGAAAATTTCAAATTAATTTTCAAAAATCTTTTTCTTATTTTGTTTCATAATTTCAAAATCTTTATTAAAAATTGTTTGTTACCTGGGGTTCTCGGGTTATCGGGTTGTCGATGGAAGGTGACAAGGAGAGAGAGAGAGAGGTCCCGAGCGAGCGCGGAGCGAATGCTGGTAACGTCGGAGGGCGGACGGAGCGAGGGGTAGCCACTTGCAAGGACACTCCGACGATCAAGTCAGAGTCCGTACTGAGGGTGGCAGGGTTAGGTAAGGATGTGACGTACCTTGGGGGGAGAGCTGTCCTCTCCCCTTATATAGCGTGCTGGGTGGGCCTAATGATGGCCTAGCCCATTGGTGGAGAGTTTGAGCTGTCACTTTTCCACGCGTGCGGGTCGTCCGTACTGGGGGGTCGGTACCTCGGGTGCCGACCCTGGGGGTTCCGACCCGGCTGGTGGCGCGGTTGTGATATGGTTAGACCCCGGGTCGGTTACGGCTAACCGACCCGAAGGGATCCGTTAGGGTTTCTTGGGCCTGGGTGGGGCGGTGCCCCGACCCGGCGGCTTTTTGGGCTGGACTGGCACTCCGTAACAGTGCCCCCAACGCGTCAACCTCGAGGTTTCAGACTCGTGGCTGGGCGCGTTTGTCGTGAGCTCTTTCTTTTTCTCGGCAGTTCGTGGGCGGTGCTTTGTTTTCCTTCACGTTTGGTCGCTTCGATTTCTGTGCCACTTTTTTGGTTTTGGCGCCGAGCATTAAATGTCTATCGCTTCGTTGATTTGAAATTTTGGGTGAAATGACAGATATGCCCTTGCCTTTTGGGTGCTTTTCCTCGGCGGTTACGCTTTCCTCCTTTTATTTTTACTTCGTAACCCCCACTCCTCTCTTTTACTATTCTCGTTCTCTTCTTCGCAAGTTCCTCAACGCTGCTGCCTCTTCTGTTCATACTGTTGTTGTTGCTTGAAGCATCTTGTCCCTTACTTTATTTTGCAATTTCCTGCCTCTTCTGGTAAGCTTTCATGGTTCTTCCCCCATTTCGATTGTTGCTTTATTTCTGGTGCTTTTGCTTTGTTGCATGCTTGGGTCTTTTGCGTTTCTTGTTTGTTTTCTCTTTTTAGAGGGGGTGCCACTGGGTTTTTCCTGGGTTTCGCTTGCATTTCTGGGTTTTTCCTGGGTTTTTGTTTGCATTTCTGGGTTTAGGGGAAGATTCATAGTTTTCTTTTTTGCTTTCTTGTTTTGAGGGTTTCCGACTTCCCGTGTTGACTTTAGTGGTGCCCCCAATGTAGGTATGAACGATCGTCTTGCTTCTTCGAGTCAGGCCCAGCGCCCCTTGGCTGACTTCATCGACCACTATGCTTGGGTTTCTTCTGATGTGAAGGATACCTCTTCCAAGATGACTAGGGAAGGGCTCCAGAAATTACGACAAGTCGGACTCTTGTGTGGGGGGTCTTGAGGAGTTGCTTTACCAGGTCTTTGTCCCCGCTGCTCGGGAGCGCGTCTGCCATAAGAATTTGGCTTCCCCAACGGTTGTTGATTGGCTGTGGGTTTACGAGCCCATGTTCACGACTTTGGGGCTTCGTCTACCTTTTTCCCCTTTTGTCATGGGCTTGCTGAATCGCTGCGATGTTGCGCCGTCGCAACTTCATCCGAACAGCTGGGCCTCCATTCGGTGCTTTGAAATGGTCTGCAAGTTCCTTGAGCTACCGCTCTCAGTAAACGTCTTTCTCTATATCTCTTTCTGCTCACGAACCCTTCTATCCAGGGGAAGGCTAAGAAGGGTTACATGTCTTTTAGGGCCCAACAGGGGCGTAGAATCTTTGGTCTCTTTGAGGACTCTTTTCATGGGTTCAAGTCTACCTTTTTCAAGGTTAGACCGGTAGAAGGGCATCATCCTTTTTGGCTTTCGGCTGAGGGAGCCCGGCTGATCCCGACCTACTGGAGTTTTGGTGCGGGATCCGATTATCTTATAAAGGTGTCTTATGATTGGCTAAATTCGGAGGATCGTAGCATTGCTGACATTCTGTTGGCTATTTTTGGTGATAAGAACCTTAATCCTCGCTTGCTAATGGGGGACCGGGAAGCCGGTCGGTCGTATGTTGGTGGGTTATTTCTTCCTTGCGCTTCCTATGTTTTTCTTTTCTTACTTATTGACGTCTTTCCTTTCTCCTTTGTTCGCAGTTTCTATGGCTGGCGGGAAGAGGACTTTAGCTGATTTGATGAGTCTCATCAAAGGGAACGAAGAGGGCGGGGGCGACTCTCCGTCTCATCCTTCGGCGAGCCAGGGACAAGAGGAGGTCGGGGAGACCGGGGAGACCGGAGGCCAGGTGGGCGGGGCTGGCCCGGCTCATCAGGGGGATGCCGTCCCTCCCGAGCAGGTTGAGGGGGCTGCCGATGTGGGGGTGAAGGTCTTTGAGGAAGATTTTGGTGATGATGAATTGAGACTTGTGGGAAATGTTAAGAAGAGGAAGCGGGACACCGGCAAGGCCCTCTCGGTAATGGAGAAAAACTTCGATGCTGGGGGCTTTATTGAGTCTCAGCTGCTCCCCGGCACCGAGGAGTTTTTTCATGAGGCCAACCTCTCTGGGCAGGCCAGGTGGATTTACCGTAGCCTTCTTCGTGCCGCTGCCATTGCTAAGAAGGTTGAACCCGTCCTAGGTAGCTATCATGCCATGGAGGTGAAGCTTAGAAATCCCCAGAAGGATTTGACGGATTCACGATCTCGGGAGGAGTCTTTGAAGACTAAGTTGGCTGATCGTGAGAAGAAAGCTGAGGAGGATGCTAAGGAGATTAATAGGCTGGTCGATCAGGATATGGCTTTGATGAAGGACCTGAATGCCTCTCGTGGTGAGACTGCGGCCATGAAGAAGAGGGTTGAGGAATTGGAAGAGAAGCTGAAGTTGTCGGAGAGTTCGGCGGAGGCGGCTGCTCAAGAGGTGGCTGCCTTAAAAAAGAGGAACAAAGATCTTGCTAAGGGAGCTCGCGATGCCGTTAAGCTGACTGAGAAAGGGATAAAGTTACAGGTGGTGGTGCTGGCTCCCGACCTTGATCTCTCTCAGATTGGTGCGATGAAGACTGTGGAAGGTGGGAAGATTGTTGACATCCTTTGAATCATTTGGATATAGTCTTGTTTTACTTTGTAATGTTTATCTTTTTAGGCTTGCTGGTGGGCGCCCTTTAGTTGTATTTGAACACTTTTTGTGCTCGTATTTGTTGGATTTTGTTCGGGCCGTCGCGGCCTTTGCTCTTTATTTCGCATGTTCGGGCCGTCGTGGCTTTTTTGCTTTAATCCGTTTATTATCGTATTTACTTTCTTTGAGCCATTTTTTGCTTTTGGTCCCTTATGGTTCCCGGGGTGATCAGTCCCGGGTTACCGTTGGGTCGACCATTTTACGCTGCGCTTTATTTGAGACTTGGGATAGAATGAACTTGCAAAAGATAAGCTTATGATGTTGTTAGACAAAGAAATATATAATGCATAAATAATTTCAAGTAATAGAAGATATTTGTGTAAAGCATAAAAGAGAACGTAAAGGCGAATCATGGGGGCTGGGGTTGTGTTGGTCGCCCCTTCTTACGAGTAGAACCTTCTGAGGTTCGCCATGTTCCATGTCCTCGGTACCTCGTTCCCATTCAGCCTTTCTAGCTTGTAACCTCCTTTGCCGAGGACTTCTTTTACTCTGTAAGGTCCTTCCCAGTTTGCGGCTAGCTTGCCTTCTCCTTGTGTTGGGGGTCCTATGTCGTTCCGCCGTAGGACCAGGTCGCCTTCTCCCAAGTTTCTTTTCAATACTTTGCCATTGTATCTAAGAGCCACTCTCTGTTTGATTGCTGCTTCTGCTAGGTGTGCCATTTGCCTTGTCTCGTCGGCTAGGTCTTTTTCAACTGCCTCGCTCCCCCCTCCGAGGAGCAGCCTCGGACTCGGTTCCCCGATCTCGACTGGGATGACGGCGTCGACCCCGTATGTGAGTCGGAAGGGGGTTTTCCCGGTGGATGACTGGGGGGTGGTCCTGTACGACCATAGCACTGGGGCTAGTTCTTCTGCCCATGAGCCCTTCTTTCCTTCGAGTCGCTTTTTCAGCCCCTTTAGGATAACTTTGTTGGCTGCTTCAACTTGGCCGTTGGTTTGAGGGTGTTCGATTGAGGAGAACTTTTGATTGATCCCTAGTCCTTCCAAGAATCCTTTGAACTTCTTGTCGGCGAATTGGGTCCCATTGTCCGATATGACAGTTTCCGGTATCCCGGACCTTGTGACCACTTGTTTCCACATGAACTTTTGGCAGTTCGCTGCGGATATGTTGGCTAGTGGTTCTGCTTCTACCCACTTGGTGAAATAATCTATGGCCACTATTAAGTACTTCACCTGCCCGGGTCCTGGGGGGAATGGGCCCAGGAGGTCGACTCCCCATTGGGTGAAAGGTCGGGGGGCCAACATTAGGTTGAGTTCCTCGGGAGGTGCTTTGTGGAAGTTGGCATTCTCCTGGCACTTTTTACATTTCTTTGTGAATTCCTAGGCATCTGACATCATTGTGGGCCAATAGTATCCCGCCCTGATGATCTTTCTTGCTAGAGATCTTCCCCTGATATGGTGACCACAACACCCCTCGTGTACCTCTCTCAGGACGTAGTCTGTCTGGTCGGGGCACAGGCACTTTAGTAGTGGTTGGTGGAGCCCTCGCTTGTATAGCTGTCCCTGTATGATCGTGTACTTGGGAGCTTCTCTTTTGATAAATTCTGCCTCTTTTTGGTTGGGAGGTGCTTCTGCATGTTCTAGATATCGGGAGATCGGGTCCATCCATGAGGGGGGGTTTGGTGCTTGGGTCGTGCACATGATGATCGTAGGTTCCGTTGCCAGCCCTTGGATCAAAGATCTGTTCCCCGTGCCGGGTTTGGTGCTTGCGAGCTTGGAAAGGAGGTCGGCTCGGGTGTTCCTTTCTCTGGGAACATGCTGGATTGTGATTTCTTTGAAGCTTTTGCATAGTTCTCTTACTTTTTCCAAGTATTTCTGTAGCAGCGCATCCCTGGCTTGGTAGCTGCCGTTTACTTGGGAAGTGACGACTTGGGAGTCGCTGCTGACTTCCAGCCTTGATGCTCCGACTTCTTTGGCTAGCATCAGTCCTCCTATCAAGGCTTCATACTCGGCTTGGTTGTTGGAGACTGGAAATTCGAACTTGATAGATTGTTCGAAGGCTACGCCAGCCGAGTTTTCGAGGATGATTCTGGCTCCTCTGAACGTTTGATTGGATGCTCCGTCAACATGGAGCTTCCACTGTGTGTTCGGTATGTCGGGTGTTTCCCCTGTGACCTCTACGAGGAAGTCAGCCATGACTTGGGCTTTGATTGCTTGCCTTGATTCATACTGCAAGTCGTATTGGGATAGCTCCACTGCCCATGCCATCATCCTTCCTGCCAGGTCAGGTTTTTGGAGGACTTGTCGGATGGCTTGGTCGGTTCTTAGGATGATTGTGTGCCCTTGGAAATATTGTTTCAGTCTTTTTGATGAAATTAGCAGGGCATAGGCTAGCTTTTCCAGCTTTGTGTACCTTGTCTCTGCCCCTTGAAGAGTTTTGCTGATGAAGTAAACTGGTCGTTGGGTCTTGTCTTCCTCCCTGACTAGCACTGCTGCCATTGCTTGCGTGGTTACGGCCAAGTAGAGGTATAGGGACTCGCCTTCTCCGGGTTTGCTGAGTACAGGGGGTTCTGAGAGTATCCTTTTAAAGTGCTTGAATGGCTCTTCACACTCCTGGGTCCATTCAAAGGTGATTCCTTTCTTCATAAGGTTAAAGAAAGGGATGGCTCTCTCAGCCGATGCTCCGAGGAACCGAGATAGGGCTGTGAGCTTCCCGGTCAGCCGTTGTACATCTTTGATGCACCCAGGGCTCGTCATTTTGAGAACGGCTTCGCACTTGTCCGGGTTGGCTTCTACCCCTCTCTGGGCTATCATGTACCCTAGAAATTTTTCTGCTTCCATGGTGAATGCGCATTTGAGTGGGTTGAGCCGCATTTTGTATCTCCTTAGCGCCTCGAAGACGGCCTAGAGGTCGTCTATTAGTTGGCCCGGTTTTGCCGTTTTTACCAGGATATCATCGACATATACCTCTACCGTCTTGCCGATGAGGTCATGGAAGACTCTGCTCATCAACCTTTGGTAGGTGGCTCCTGCGTTCTTTAATCCGGAGGGCATTACCTTGTAGCAATAGGTGCCTCCTGGGGTTATAAAAGCGGTTTTGTCTTCGTCAGGTTGGTGCATCGGGATTTGGTTGTATTCTGAATAGGCGTCCATGAAGCTGAGGAACCGATATCCCGCTGCCGAGTCTACCAGAGTGTCAATGTTGGGGAGGGGAAAAGAGTCCTTGGGACATGCTTTGTTCAGGTCAGAGTAGTCTACGCACATCCTCCATTTCCCGCTGGCTTTCTTGACTAAGACAACATTGGACAGCCATGTTGATTACTCGAGTTCTTTGATGAATCCTGCTTCTAGCAGCCCTGCTGTCTACTTAGCGACTTCCTCAGCTCTTTCCTGCGACATCTTCCTTCTTCGCTGGGCTACCAGTTTGGCTCCGGGTTTTATGGCTAGCCGGTGAGACATGACTTCGGGGTCCAACCCCGGCATATCTGATGGGGTCCACGCGAAGAGGTTGCTGTTTGCCCTCACGACTTCCATGAGGGGGCCTTTGAGTTCATGGGGTAGATTCCTGTTAATGAAGGTGAATTTCTCTACCAACTTCCCTATCTAAAATTTCTCCATGTCCCCTTCTGGTTCAGGTCTTGGTTTGTCCTCTATTCGGACGTCCAGGTCTGCTAGAAACACGCCAGCTGCTTTTTTGGATTCTTTCCTTAAGGAGAGACTTACGTTGACGCAAGCGACTTCCGTTTCTAGGTCTCCCCTTATGGAACCAACCGTTCCCTTGTCCGTTATGAACTTCATTGTTAGGAACTTGGTGCATATTATAGCTGAGAACTCATTGATGTTTTTCCTCCCTAGGATGATGTTATAGGCAGTGGAGTCTCTAAAGACTACAAAATCTGCCATAACCGATCTCCTGGCGTCGCCAGTTCCTAAGCTGATTGGGAGGGAGATCGTTCCGTTGGGCTTGATAAAATTATCGCCGAGTCCCATGACTCCATGTTGGTAATTTTGGAGGTCAGATTCCTTGAGTCCCATGGCGTCGAACACGTTTCTGAATAGGATATTTGAGTCGGCTCTCGTGTCGACGAGGATGCGCTTGACCAGTCCCGTTCCGATCATTGCTGTGACTACCATGGGGGGGGTTCTCGGGGAGGTCATTGAACCATTTGTCTTCTGGGCCAAATGATATGGTGGGGGGCTTTCTGCTGATGGTGGGGCTCTCTGTTGAGATGGAGAGCACTCGGGAATCCTTTCTTGTTGCCGACTTGGACTTGGGGGGCTATCTCGTCTGACCACGACGTTAACCACAAAAGCTGGGGGGTTGTTGGCGTCCCCGGGAGGTTCTTGTCTTGGCTTGACAGCCCGATTCTGGTCTTCCTCCGAGCGTTCTCTTTCCCGCCTCCTTGGCTCCCTGATGAGCCGGGAGAACTCGTTTAGTTTCCCCTCCCTGATGGCTTATTCCAAGGCATCTTTGAGGTCGAAGCAGTCTTGAGTCTTGTGACCAAACCCTTTGTGGTAATCGCAATAAAGGCTTTTGTTGCCTCCCGTTCTCTCCTTCAGGGTTCTTGGTCTGGATAGGATTCCTTTGTCTGCAATCTGCTGGTAAACCTCTACTATGGGCACCGTAAGTGGCGTGTAGTTCGTGAATCTCCCTACCCGTGGTTGCTTGGGTAGTTTGTTTGGGGTGCCGTCTCTAGGAGCCTCCTTGTACCTTTCAGCCTGGTGCGCATGCCGGGGTGGCGGGTTGGGTGGCTGCCACAACCTGGTTGACCTCTTCGTCATTAATGTACTCTTTGGCTATGCTTTGGATTTCCTGCATGGTCCATACAGGCCTGGTTGTTAAGTGTTTCCTAAAGTCTTCATTCAATAGGCCGTTTATTAGGCATAGGCTAGCAACCGAGTCCGTGAGGCCGTCGATTTCTAGGCACTCGTCGTTAAATCTATCCAGGAACTTCCTGGTCGGCTCCCCGGGTTTCTGGGTGACCCCTAACAGGTTAATCGGGTGCTTTGCCTTCGCTATGCGCGTCGTGAACCGTGCTAGAAACTTCTGGGAGATGTCTGCGAAAGTCATGATGGATCCTTGGGGGAGAGTGTTGAACCACCAGATTGCTGGGCCGGCCAGTGTTACGGGAAACGCCCGGCACCTGACTGCGTCGCCTACTCCTTCCAGATTCATTCTTGCTTCAAAAGCCGTGACATGTTCCTGGGGGTCCTTGGTCCCATCATATCTCATGTCTGTTGGCTTGTCGAAGTTTCTCGGGAGCCGGACCTTGAGGATTGAGGGGTGAAAAGGGGTTGCCCCCATTATGATGGGGTTTTCTTGTCTACGGGTCTCTTCTTTCTGGGACCCCCAACGGCTTTTCGACTTGCTTCGGGTGGGTCTGGAGGTCGCTTGTGTGTGTGTCTCTTCGCGCCTTGTTAGGCTTCTTCCTTGGCTATTGTGTGCATGAGAGGGGGAGTGGGTGCGGGCGTGGGACTGGCTAGCGCTGCCGTGCGAGCGGCCGGCGTTTCCCTGGGATTGGTCCCTTGCCGCCAACTCCCGCTCCAGGTTCTGAACACTGTGTCTGAGCTCCTGCACGATCTTGGCGCTGTCAGCTCCCGTTCCACCGAAAGGACGGCGCCTCTCGGGGGTCTGGGTATACATTTGGTTGGGCTGGACGGACGGCCTCGGGTGCTCAGCATCACGGGCCATCGAGCTCGCTCTGCTCAAACGGGCTCCGCCACCTTCGCGGAGCTCCTCCGAGGTGATGTATCGCTCCATGTCCGCGTCGGGTCCCCACAGACGGCGCCAATGTTCGTTACCTGGGGTTATCGGGTTATCGGGTTGTCGATGGAAGGTGACAAGGAGAGAGAGAGAGAGGTCCCGAGCGAGCGCGGAGCGAATGCTGGTAACGTCGGAGGGCGGACAGAGCGAGGGGGTGGCCACCTGCAAGGACACTCCGATGATCAAGTCAGAGTCCGTACTGAGGGTGGCAGGGTAAGGTAAGGATGTGATGTACCTTGGGGGGAGAGCTGTCCTCTCCCCTTATATAGCGTGCTGGGTGGGCCTAATGATGGCCTAGCCCATTGGTGGAGAGTTTGAGCTGTCACTTTTCCATGCGTGCGGGTCGTCCGTACTGGGGGGTCGGTACCTCGGGTGCCGACCCTGGGGGTTTCGACCCGGCTGGTGGCGCGGTTGTGATATGGTTGGACTCCGGGTCGATTACGGCTAACCGACCTGAAGGGATCCGTTAGGGTTTCTTGGGCCTGGGTGGGGCGGTGCCCCGACCCGGTGGCTTCTTGGGCTGGACCGGCAGTCCGTAACAAAAATTAATGTGATTGATTCAAACATTTTAAAGTTTGTTACTTGCCTATTAAGAATGGTTCAATCTTTAAACTCTAGAATCATATATTTTTAGTTTCTTATTAGTCAAGTAATCAACTTTAATTTTCAAAATCAAATCTTTTTAAATTTCTTTTTCAAATCTTTTTCAAAATAAGTTTCAATCACATCTTTTTCAAAATCAATTTCAAAATCTTTTCTAACTTCTTTTCTAACTTCTTATCTTTTCAATATTTGATTTTCAAATCTTTTTCAAATAACCACTTAACTTTTTGTTTCAATCATATCTTTTTCAAAACTACCTAACTAATTCTCTCTTTCTAATTTTCGAAAATCCCTTCCCTCTTTTTCAAAATTCTTTTTTTTATTAACTAATTATTTTAAATTTTAATTTAATTTAATTTCATTTTTCTTCTTTTTTATTTTCGAATTTTAATTTTAAATTTAAATTAAAAACAAAAATATTTTTCTTTTCTTTTCAAATGATTTTCGAAAATTCTTTTCCCTCATCTCCTTCTAATTATTTATTTATTTACTAACACTCTTCTTCATCTAAGAATTCGAACCCACTCCTCACCCTTGTGTTTGGATTATCATCTTTTCCTTCTTCTATTCTTATCTTCTTCTACTCACGTAAAGGAATCTCTATACTGTGACATAGAGGATTCCATATTTTCTTTTCTGTTTTCTTCTTTTTCATATGAATAGGAACAAGGATAAGAACATTCTTGTTAAAGTTGATCCTGAACCTGAAAGGACTCTGAAGAGGAAACTAAGGGAAGCTAAAGCATAACTCTCTGGAGAAAATCTGACAGAAATTTTCGAAAAAGAAGGAGACATGGCCGAAAATAATAACAATGCAAGGAAGATGCTTGGTGACTTTACTGCATCAAATTCCAATTTACATAGAAGAAGCATCTCAATCGCTGCCATTGGAGCAAACAATTTTGAGCTTAAACCTCAACTAGTTTCTCTGATGCAACAGAACTGCAAGTTTCATGGACTTCCATCTGAAGATCCTTTTCAGTTCTTAACTAAATTCTTGCAGATCTGTGATACTGTTAAGACCAATGGGGTTGATCCCGAGGTCTACAGGCTTATCCTTTTCCCGTTTGCTGTAAGAGACAGAGCTAGAGTATGGTTGGACTCTCAACCTAAAGATAGCCTGAACTCTTGGGATAAGCTGGTCACGGCTTTCTTAGCCAAGTTCTTTACTCCTCAAAAGCTTAGTAAGCTTAGAGTGGATGTTCAAACCTTCAAACAGAAAGAAGGCGAGTCCCTCTATGAAGCTTGGGAGAGATACGAGGAACTGACCAAAAAAGTGTCCTTCTGACATGCTTTCAGAATGGACCATCCTGGATATATTCTATGATGGTCTATCTGAGCTATCAAAAATATCACTGGACCATTCTGCAGGTGGATCTATTCACCTAAAGAAAACGCCTGCAGAAGCTCAAGAAATCATTGACATGGTTGCAAATAACCAGTTCATGTACACTTCTGAAAGAAATCCTGTGAGTAATGGGACGCCTATGAGGAAGGAAGTTCTTGAAATTGATACTCTGAATGCCATATTGGCTCAGAACAAAATATTAACTCAGTAAGTCAATATGATCTCTCAGAGTCTGAATGGATTGAAGGAATCATCCAACAGTACTAAAGAGGCATCTTCTGAAGAAGAAGCTTATGATCCTGAGAACCCTGCAATAACAGAGGTGAATTACATGGGTGAACCCTATGGAAACACCTATAATCCCTCATGGAGAAATCATCCAAATTTCTCATGGAAGGATCAACAAAAGCCCCAACAAGGCTTTAATAATGGTGGAAGAAACAGGTTTAGCAATAGTAAGCCTTTCCCATCATCCACTCAGCAACAGACAGAGAATTCTGAGCAGAACCCATCTAGCTTAGTAAATATAGTCTCTGATCTATCTAAGGCCACTGTGAGTTTCATGAATAAAACAAGGTCCTCCATTAGAAATTTGGAGGCACAAGTGGGCCAGCTGAGTAAAAGAGTCACTGAAACTCCTCCTAGTAATCTCCCAAGCAATACAGAAGAAAATCCCAAGAGAGAGTGCAAGGCCATTGATTTGACCATCATGGCCAAACCTATAAGGGAGGGGGAGAACGTGATTCCTAGTGAGGAAGACCTCCTGGGACGCTCAGTGACCAATAAGGAGTTCCCCTTTGAGGAACCAAAGGAATCTGAGGCTCATCTAGAGACCATAGAGATTCCATTGAACCTCCTTCTGCCCTTCATGAGCTCTGATGAGTATTCTTCTTCTGAAGAGAATAAAGACGTTACTAAAGAGCAAGTTGCTAAGTACCTTGGTGCAATCATGAAGCTGAATGCCAAATTATTTGGTAATGAGCCTTGGGAAGATGAACCTCTCTTGCTCACCAATGAACTGAATGCATTGGATAGGCAGAAATTACCTCAAAAGAAACAGGATCCTGGTAAATTCCTAATTCCTTGTAACATAGGCACCATGACTTTTGAGAAGGCTCTGTGTGACCTAGGGTCAGGAATAAACTTAATGCCACTCTCTTTAATGGAGAAACTTGGGATCCTTGAGGTGCAAGCTGCCAAAATCTCATTAGAGATGGCAGACAACTCAAGAAAACAGGCTTATGGACTAGTAGAGGACATGTTAGTAAAGGTTGAAGGCCTTTACATCCTTGCTGATTTCATAATCCTAGACACTGGGAAGGATGAGGATGAATCCATCATCCTTGGAAGACCCTTCCTAGCCACAGCAAGAGCTGTGATTGATGTGGACAGAGGAGAGTTGGTCCTCCAACTGAATGAGGACAACCTTGTGTTTAAAACTCAAGGATCTCCTTCTGTAACCATGGAGAGGAAGCATGAAAAGCTTCTCTCACTGCAGAGTCAACCAAAGCCCCCACAGTCAAACTCTAAGTTTGGTGTTGGGAGG
>NC_029788.2:83335767-83346409 GCF_000816755.2 Arachis ipaensis | reverse complement strand
GGAAATGATTGTACAGGAGATGATCAGGTATTCGGACAAAAGAACTCAACAGACGGTAGAGATTACTCTAAAACCGTCGAACGTGGAGTTCCTAGGGTTCAAAGAGGTAATTTCTCTCACCGTAATTCAAATAAGGACTGGGATCCAGTGTGTCTCGGAAGAGTTTTCAGTACCACGGATACAATGTTCCTTAATCCTTAAATGGTCCTAGGACAAAGAAAACTCCATTAAAGACGGATAGGTTACGTAAGTCAAGTAACCACTCGTTCTCTCCAAGTAGAAGGGTTCCGAGTAATGGTTTATTAAACCGTAAGTCGAAGTACTAACGTGGTTCCATGAATCGTTGAACGAGAAATCATTGCAGAAATAAGAGAAGTCTTCTTCTTATGAGTAGTCTCGAGTACTTCCCGTCTTCCTCCAAGTTACCTTAGAGATACCAGAGATCTACTCGGAGTCTAAGGAAACCAAGGAGTTTCCCCTTGAGGAATAACCAGTGACTCGCAGGGTCCTCCAGAAGGAGTGATCCTTAGTGCAAGAGGGGGAGGGAATATCCAAACCGGTACTACCAGTTTAGTTACCGGAACGTGAGAGAGAACCCTAAAAGAAGACATAACGAACCCTCTAATGATCCTCCTCAAAGTCACTGAGAAAATGAGTCGACCGGGTGAACACGGAGGTTTAAAGATTACCTCCTGGAACAAAATAAGTACTTTGAGTGTCACCGGTTGAAGGCCTTTACATCCTTGCTGATTTCATAATCCTAGACACTGGGAAGGATGAGGATGAATCCATCATCCTTGGAAGACCCTTCCTAGCCACAGCAAGAGCTGTGATTGATGTGGACAGAGGAGAGTTGGTCCTCCAACTGAATGAGGACAACCTTGTGTTTAAAACTCAAGGATCTCCTTCTGTAACCATGGAGAGGAAGCATGAAAAGCTTCTCTCACTGCAGAGTCAACCAAAGCCCCCACAGTCAAACTCTAAGTTTGGTGTTAGGAGACCACAACCAAACTCTAAGTTTGGTGTTGAACCCCCACATTCAAACTCTAAGTTTGGTGTTGGGAGGTTCCAACCTTGCTCTGATTATCTGTGAGGCTCCATGAGAGCTCACTGTCAAGCTATTGACATTAAAGAAGCGCTTGTTAGGAGGCAACCCAATGTTATTTAATCATATCTATTTTATTTTCTTCTTGTTATTTTGTGTTTTATTAGGTTGATGATCATGTGGAGTCACATAAACTACTGAAAAATCAAAAACAGAATGAAAAATAGCATTAAAAACAGCACACCTTGGAGGAGGAGGATTCTAGCGTTTAAACGCCAGAAACAATCATCTGTCTGGCATTTAACGCCAAAAACAAGCACCAAGCTGGCGTTTAACGCCAGAAGCAAGCATCTACCTGGCGTTAAACGCCAGAAACAAGCTACATTTGGGCGTTTAACGCCAGAAACAAGTAGCAGTCTGGCGTTAAATGCCAGGATTGCACAGCAAGGGCATTTTACACGCCTAATTAGAGCGGGGATGTTATGTCCTTGACCCCACTGGATCTGTGGATCCCACAGGATCCCCACCTACCACACCTCTTCTTCTCTCCTCTTCACACCTTTTCATAACACTCTTCCCCAAAGTAACCTCCACCACACACCTCCATCTCCTTCATTCTCTTCTTCTTTTGCTCGAGGACAAGCAAACCTTCTAAGTTTGGTGTGGTAAAAGCATTGCTTTTTGTTTTTCCATAACCATGTATGACACCTAAGGCCAGAGAAACCTCTGAGTCATGGGAGATGGAGAGATTCATCCCAAAAGCTCATCACTAAGAAAAGGATGGAGCAAACAAGAGAGCCCACTTATGGTCCTCAACTAGAGCATGAGGAAATTCTTCACCATGAAATCCCTGAGATGCCTCAAGGGATGCACTTCCCTCCACAAAACTATTGGGAGCAAATCAACACTTCCCTAAGAGAATTAAGTTCCAACATGGACAACTAAGGGTGGAGCACCAAGAGCACTCCATCCTCCTCCATAAGATTAGAGAAGATCAAAAAGCTATGAGGGAGGAGCAACAAAGGCAAGGAAGAGACATAGAGGAGCTCAAGAGCACCATTGGTTCTTCAAGAAGAGGAAGACGCCATCCTCACTAAGGTGGACTCATTCCTTAATCTCCTTGTCTATTTATTTTACTGTTTTTCGATTTTTGAGCTTTATGTTTTATTTATGTTTGTATCTTCACTATATGATCACTAGTGTCTAAGTGTCTATGCCTTAAAGTTATGAATGTCCTATGAATCCATCACCTCTCTTAAATAAGAAAAATGTTTTAAGTACAAAAGAACAAGAAGTACATGGTTTCGAATTCATCCTTGAAACTAGTTTAATTATTCTGATGTGGTGACAATACTTTTTGTTTTCTGAATGAATGCTTGAACAGTGCATATGTCTTTTGAATTTGTAGTTTATGAATGTTAAATATGTTAGCTCTTGAAGAATAAGGAAAAAAGACAAATGTTATTTGATGATCTGAAAAATCATAAAAATGATTCTTGAAGCAAGAAAAAGTAGTGAATATACAAAAGCTTGCGAAAAAAGAAAAAAAAAAGAAAAGAAAAATGGCAAAAAAAAGAGAAAGAAAAAGAAAAAGCAAGCAGAAAAAGCCAAAAGCTCTTTAAACCAAAAGGTAAGAGAAACAATCCAATAGCCCTTAAAACCAAATGGCAAGAGTAATAAAAAGGATCCAAGGCTTTGAGCATCAGTGGATAGGAGGGCCTAAAGGAATAAAATCCTGGCCTAAGCGGCTA
This sequence comes from Arachis ipaensis, assembly GCF_000816755.2. Classification (NCBI taxonomy): domain Eukaryota; kingdom Viridiplantae; phylum Streptophyta; class Magnoliopsida; order Fabales; family Fabaceae; genus Arachis; species Arachis ipaensis. The sequence goes on along the minus strand of NC_029788.2, from coordinate 83,343,613 downwards.
AACCAAGCTGTCCCTAACCATGTGCTTGTGGTGTGAAGGTGTCAAGTGAAAACTTGAGACTGAGCGGTTAAAGTCAAGGTCCAAAGCAAAAGAAGAGTGTGCTTAAGAATCCTGGACACCTCTAATTGGGGACTTTAGCAAAGCTGAGTCACAATCTGAAAAGGTTCACCCAGTTATGTGTCTGTGGCATTGGCTGAAATTGAGGGACTTGAGCAAAAATCAGATTCAGAGGATGAGGAAGGACTGCAGATGCTGTTGGATTCTGACCTCCCTGCACTCAAAGTGGATTTTCTAGAGCTACAGAACTCCAAATGGTGCGCTCTCAATTGCGTTGGAAAGTAGACATCCAGGGCTTTCCGGCAATATATAATAGTCCATACTTTTCCCGAGTTTAAACGACGCAAACTGGCGTTCAACACCAGTTCCATGTTGCATTCTGGAGTTAAACACCAGAAACAGATTGTAAAGTGGAGTTAAACGCCAGAAACAGGTTACAAACTGGTGTTCAACTCCAAGAGAAGCCTCTACACATGTAAAGCTCAATGCTCAGCCCAAGCACACACCAAGTGGGCCCCAGAAGTGAATTTCTGCATCATTTACTCATTTCTGTAAATCCTAGTAACTAGTTTAGTATAAATAGGACTTTTTTATTGTATTTAGAAGTCTTGGTGACTCCGGTTCCCCTCTGGGGCCGAGACAAATGAACTCCATTATCACTTATGTATTTTCAATGGTAGAGTTTCTACACACCATAGATTAAGGTGTGGAGCTCTGCTGTTCCTCATCAATTAATGCAAAGTACTATTGTTTTTCTATTCAATTCAAGCTTATTCCTATTCTAAGATGTTCATTCGCACCTAAGAACATGATGAATGTGATGATTATGTGACGCTCATCACCATTCTCACCTATGAACGCGTGCCTGACAAATACTTCTGTTCTACGTGCAAACAAGTTAGAATGAATATCTCTTAGATATCTAATACAGAGGACCGAGTCTGAGATATTAAAATCTTCGTGGTATAAGTTAGAACCCATGGACAGCCATTCCTGAGATTCAGAAAGTCTAAACCTTATCTGTGGTATTCCGAGTAGGATCTGGGAAGGGATGGCTATGACGAGCTTCAAACTCACGAGTGCTGGGCGTAGTGACAGACGCAAAAGGATAGTAAATCATATTCCAGTATGATCGAGAACTGACAGATAATTAGCCATGCAGTGACAGCACATTGGACTATTTTCATAGAGAGGATGGGATGTAGCCATTGACAACGGTGATGCCCTACATACAGCTTACGATGGAAGGGAGTAGGAATGATTGGATGATGACAGCAGGAAAGCAGATGTTCAGGAGGAACGAAAGCATCTCTATACACTTATCTGAAATTCTCACCAATGAATTACATAAGTATCTCTATCCTAGTTTACATTTTAATTATGTTTTTATTATCCATTCACCATAACCATTTGAATCCGCCTGACTGAGATTTACAAGGTAACCATAGCTTGCTTCAGGCCGACAATCTCCGTGGGATCGACCCTTACTCACGTAAGGTTTATTACTTGGACGACCCAGTGCACTTGCTGGTTAGTTGTGCGAAGTTGTGATAAAGTGTGATTCACGTTTGAGAACACCAAGTCTTTGGAGCCATTGTTGATGATCGCAATTTCGCATACCAAGTAACATGATAAAGAGATTAGAGAATAAGGATAGGGCGTGTTGAGAGGTCATTTGTTGCTTTAAGGCAACTCCAGAGATATTTGTATGTTCATCTGCTGCATTGAGGTAGTCAGATAGATGGTGATACGACTAGTGAGAATGCTTTCTTGGGATACCTAGCTATAATATTATGCTGTAAGACAAAGGTTGCTTACAGAGGTATCGAGATACACATAGTTAAAGTGTGCTCCTGTAAGACAGAGGTTGCTTACAGTAAGTGTGCTGTTGCTCCTATAAGACAGATGTTACTTACAGTGAGTGTGTTGTACTCGTGTAAGACAGAGGTTGCTTACAGTGAGTGTGTTGAAAGGATTATTTGTTGGTTTAGAAACTATACTTGCAACGAGAATTCATTGAGGAATTCTAAACCGTCAAAAATCCATTCATCAATCATCTTTAAGCTAGAACCTTTTCTTAGGCAAGCTCGATAATGCAATCACGAAGAACCTAGTTTTTGAACCATAACGGTTAGGAGTTTTGATTCTGATTTTCGTAAATAATCTCAGTTTGACGAACCAGACTCGATTCATGAGATAAGATAGATAATAGTATAATATTATCATTATATGAGTATTAGAAGCTGCTTGAATGATATTATAATGTTACCTGGTCTATTTTAGTTAAAAACAGGAGATCGGTTTAATCGGGTCCACAGTTTACTAGTGCAGCTTAGCACCAGCACTCTCTGATGACTTTAGCAATGCTAAAGCCTCATCATACATGTTCTATTCTTATAATAAATATTTTACTAGTGTCATTTATGCTAGCAGCTTAGAAAAGAATTTTTAGAGATGTTTTTACAAGTGTTCCGATACATCTAGTTTTAGTAGTTACACACCTGAGATATTTTAATATTATTTTAACCCACCTCCAAGTCAACCAATCACAACTCACCCTACACCCCCAATAATAGGAAGAGAGAAAAAGAGAGAAAAGTTCTTAGTTCCAAATTTTCAAAGCTTGATATTTGCTAAACTAAAACTCAAATCAAAATTCCAATCTGAAAAAAAATGATCTTCTCTTCTTTCTCTACATAACCATATGACGTATCAAGGCTAGAATCAAGGTGAGTTGGCTTCACCATCTCCCTTTTTCTTCGGTTTCAAGGAAACATGCTTAAACATGTGTTTTCTTGATGTTCTTCCTTAGGAATCATGCTTAACTTGACTTGAGGGCCAAGAAACATTAATTTCCAACAAGTTTAAGGTGAGAAATCCCTTCCTAACATGCTGAGTGAGATTTGGTCAGTTGAGGGTTTGTGAATTTAAAGTTGTTCTTGATGTGATTTAGGAGGAAAAAGTGCTTAAGGACCACATGAGAGTATAACCGAATTTGGAGCAGTAAAACCAGGTAGGGTTTGACAAAATTAATCTTGATTGATTGTATTTAAGTTGTGTGATTATGATATGGTTTGGATGTGCTTGAAATTAATTGTTTATAAGTGATTCTTGTTGAAATTTTGGTGAAAATTTGATGAAATTTGATGAAATTCAAGCTATGAGTTTGTGTTCTTGGAGATGCTGGAAAACAAAATCCTATACCTCATATTAGGGTTCAATTTCTGTTAAAATCAAGTAGAAAAGATGGGGTTTTAGTGGCTGAAAATTTATTATGAATTATGGTAAAAATCAGTTACTGAAAAGATTGAAAAACGGGTGAAAACAGAGAAAGACTCTGAACAATTTACGAAGAACACGAAGAACATTTTGAGTGTGGTGAAGAACAATGAAGAACAGGATTTAGATCTTAAAAAGGGCAAGAAAGTAAAATTTTTGATGTTTGGGGGTTATTTTGTAATTTCTGAAAGTTAGGGTGGTTAAAGTAGAAATATTAAAAGTTACGAGTGGTAAAAAGTGAATTTATATAACTTTTAGGGTAAGAAAGGATAAATTTCAAAAATATATTAATAAAATAATAAATAATAATAAAATATTAAATAATAATATTTAATTAAAAATAATATTTTAATAAAAATAATAAAATCATACTGAAAAAACAATTTTTCGTAAAAGCTTTAAAAAGACAACTTTAAGCGTAGAATCTCATAATTACCTTCATAAAACACTTAGGGAGTGGTAACAACATATTAGTGAGGCAAAGATAAAGGAAAGATAGAAAGTTAAATAAGAAATGAAAGTTGAAGAAAAAGTCTGTAAAGTTTTAACGACAGAATCGAACAGAAATTAGTGAACGAACTAGGAGCAACATAGTTAATTCTTAAGTTGCGCCTAGGGTTAAGTATAATATGAAAATTTAAACTGTTTCAGTATAGACTTAATGAACCTATGGGACAGGCTAACTATTCATACCGAAATTTACATAAGCTATAAATTCATACGTTAAACAGAGAAATCAGAGTAGAGTAAAGAAACAAAGAGAAAAGAGTAACCAGAGTAGAGTAAAGAGATATAGAGAAAAGAGTAATATAGATACAGAGAAAAGAATAACCAGAGCAGATTAAAGAGATAAAAAAGAGAAAAAAGTAACCAGAGCAGAGTAAAGAGACAAAGTGAAAAGAGTAACATGATAAAGAGATTAGAGAATAAGCAGAGGGCCTGTTGAGAGGTCATTTGTTGCTTTAAGGAAACTCCAGAGATATTTGTATGTTCATCTGCTGCATTGAGGCAGTCAGATAGATGGTGATACGACCACTGAGAATGCTTTCCTGGGATACCTAGCTATAATGCCATGCTGTAAGTTGCTTACAGAGGTATCGAGATACACATAGTTAAAGTGTGCTCCTATAAGACAAAGGTTGCTTATAGTGAGTGTACTGTTGCTCCTGTAAGATAGATGTTGCTTACAGTGAGTGTGTTGTGCTCCTGTAAGACAAAGGTTGTTTACAGTGAGTGCGTTGGGTGTATATCGGCTAATAAGTGCCGCCTTGCAAGACAAAGGTTGCTTGCAGTGAGTATTGCCAACAGGAAAGCCTTATCTAGACAAAGGTTGCTGGGTAACGTCGGGAGCGGGCATGTAACTGACAAATGAGCTCATTACGTGCACTAGGGCTAGACATGCATTATACTTGGTTGTGCATTTCTTCTGTTATAAATATTGTATGAATATATGATTCTTTGTTTGTATTCTATTATTTGTGTTTGTGTTTTACTTTCTTGTATTCTTCTGTTTGTGTTCTGTTTTCTGTTTTCTCTCTTTTCCCTATTTATCTGTATCTTTTGTTTACTACTTCTCTGTATTTTGCTATTCGTCTGTGAAATAACACAGAATTAATGAACGTAACTAATAACTCTGGCCCTACTAAGAACTTCCCAGTTCTTACCCCTTTTCTCTCTCTCTCTTCCCCCTTCAGATGGAAGCAAGAGCACCCTTCTGTAGTTCGTTGATGATCGTTTCATAAAGAAGATTCCGCTTTAGGTAGTCTTCTGAGTCTAGAGTGAACTTTGTTATCTGTTTATATGTATATACTGTGACACCAGCCAACATCTGCACCCCGTTTGTATGCGAACTTTAACCTAAATCCTGTGTACGAGACTCCTGCTATTGGCTACTTGATAAGGTACCAGAGAGACATCATATAGCAATGTCTGATTGTGCAGAGGAGTAGTAGAAGATGTTCCACCTTTTGATGACGTTCCACTTGACTTGAGTTTTGAAGAGTTAGAACATACTTTCCCTCGCTTTAATAGTTTATAGGAACTAGGTGAGTATAGAGTCTAGGCTAGCTTGGGCGCCAACTTATGGACCTCTTAAACAGGTCAGGGCCTAGGATGTTGTATGTATATATATGTATATAGTTATTATCTAGCTATATCTAGGGGTGTTCTAGCTAAAAGTCTATACTCTAATAAAGGCTGGATCATCGAATGTTGTCAACTGCTTGTGATGTATTTATGTGTGGTTGTTTATAACTGTTTTATCTGTTATCATTTGTGAATTGATTATGAATGATTCTATTTATTAATCCAAATGTTTTTTTTAAAGTACCTCGCAAAATAACTACGCTTTTAACAACGAATCAGGCTCATATAATAAATAATAGATAATAATTAGGAAGACAAGTTGGTAGCGCTTAGTTTCTAGTACGATCATGACGTACCAGAAATTGGGTCGTTACACAAGCTGATCCTCTTCTGATCTCACTGTCACCGTCGTTCCTCCCTCGTCGTGTCTCCAGTAAGCCGCTGCTTCTTCACTTTCGATTTCTAAGATTCTGACTTCTGAATTGATTTTTTGTACTAGATTCTGAGTTATGATTCTGTTCTGAGTTGGGTTGTTGCTTAATGTGATTCTGAGTTTTGTTTGGAATTTTGGATTGTTTCACTTAGTTTTTCTGTTTCTAGATTTTCTAGGTTTGGAGGTTGAGTTGTCTGTATTATGAGTTTTTGTTGTTGAAAAGCATTGGATTTGTTGAACCTAGTTAGGGTTTGGTTAGTTATAAGAGGCTTGTTGCATTCTAACGGCGATTTCAGGAGTGTGGAGATTTAGGAGCATGCAATGGTCTTCCATATCCTGCTGACCCATGCATAGCTTCCTTCGTGCAGTAGATTTTCTTCCAGTTATGCTTTCTTCCACAATAAGAGATTTCATCAATGTGTTATTCAATTGAGCGGTATATTAGTAGCCTAAAAAGGGATAATTGAATTGTATAAGAGAATTGACGTTGAATAATTAGCCTTTTCTTGACAATGTTATCTACAAGATCTTTAATTTTTAGCAGTTTGAGTGGAAATTCTCTACCTCGGTTAGTTGTTTTAAAATCATCAATAAATTTAGTGAAAATTAAGCCATTTGATTTTCAATTTAACTTAATCTAAATACTATCAAATGAACTTCTCGTCTTCAATTTTATTATATCTTAAATTTTTAATATACTAATGGATATTTTATAGTAATATGTATTATTCCCCAATGGTCATAATCATAATAATATATTCTTTAAAGAACAATATTTAAAATTGTGAAATTATGAACCTCTAAAATAAAATTATGAATAATTTATTATGTGAAATTGTAAAATTTTAAATTTTATTAAGTTAGAAATTATTGAATTTATGTATTTAAAAATTATATATAGATTTTTTAATAATTTTATATAATATTTAATTAAACCGGTTAAACTCTAGTTGAACTCCGGTCCAAATAATTCTAGTTTTTTTTTTTTTTTGTTTTTCCTCTTTTTCACTATCGCTTACGCCCTATAAGTGTAGAAAGCTCTCTCTTTATACACCATAGCATAATAACGAGTATAGCAAGACTTAAAAAAATAAATTGAAATTTATAATAACTATAAATGCATGAATTTTATTAAAAAGTTTTTGAAAAAGTCTAGAAAACTAACTATATATGTAGTTAATTAATTTTACACTCAAAAAATAAGCGTCTTTTCATTCTTTTTTTCTTTCTTGTCATCTTTCTCATTCAGTTTTAAATGATTCTTTTTAATAATGTTGGATGTTTATTTTTTTTAAATTTTAGATTATTCTATTTCTTAGTTTTAGAATTTTTTATGTTTTAAAAAATAATATCCAAAATTTAACAGAAAAACATCTAAAATTATTGAAAAAAATCTAAAATCTAACAAAATTAAAAAGAACATCCAGAATCATAGAAAAAATAATCTGAAACCTCTAAAATTTAAACATCCAAAATTCAAAAATATTGTTTGTTTTCATTTACTTTCTAATATATATTCTCAGAAAAAAATATATGAAATCTCTATAATTTATTAATTTAATCGTAAAAAACCTAGGTATAAAAAATATTCGAGATGGTTCCTTCGTTTTTAATAACTTGCTTTTATTTATTTTTAATTGTACATTCTTAGAAAAATACCTGAAACATCTAAGATTTAAATATCTGAAATCCAGAAATAAGAAACATAAAAAATTATGCCCTTTTTTAATAGTTTGCTTTCAATTATTTTTAGTCGTACATTTTCAAAAAAAAATCCGAAACCTTTAAAATTTAAATATCTGAAATCCAGGTATAAGAAACATGTAAAAGTAATGCGTTCTTTTTTTTTTATCATGATTAAAAGACTTTTTATTGCGTTCAAATTTTAGAACTTTTTTGGTTAGGTTTTAGAAGGTTTTAGAATGATTTTAAATATTTCTTTTTGTTACATTTTGAATGTTTATTTTTGTTAGGTTTTAGATATTAGATATT
>NC_029788.2:83335323-83335735 GCF_000816755.2 Arachis ipaensis | reverse complement strand
TTTTACAATAATATTTTTTATTTAGTTTTCTATTTTTTTTGTTTTTGATAATTTTTTATTTTGAAATAATTTAATTAATTTTAGATTATTTTTGATTTATTTACGGTCCAATTAATAGTTAGTTGTTGTTTACTATACTCGAGTTGGTAACTGATTGTAACTGTTTTTATTTTTTAATTGTTGCACTAAGAATGAGGATGCTCATTAACAAAAAAAAAATGTTTTGACTTTTGCGGGAAGGGAATCACTCAAATAAAGATGCTTATTTTATCTTTTATTAAAGATATTTTTGTGTTATATTTTAGTTAGTTTTTATATAATTTATTTGATGTTTCTCATCACATATTATTAAATTTCTTAAAAGATTTTCTTTCTAAAAATAATAAAAAATATTTAAATTAAACTAAAACAA
>NC_029788.2:83311592-83335318 GCF_000816755.2 Arachis ipaensis | reverse complement strand
ATTAGTTATTTTTTATTTGTAAAATTTTAAGAGGCTTGAGTTTGTTATCGATATAACTCGTACGATAAATTTTACTTGTTATTGATTTATGAGTGTGGCATATCTTTTATATAAACAATTTCAGAAAAAAATTTAATAGTTAATCTATTACCTTTTTGGTTTTAGTCTAATCTAAATATTTTTTATTGTTTTTGAAAAGAAAATCTTTTAAGGAATTTAATAATATGTGACGAGGAACACCGAATAAATTATATAGAAACCAATTAAAATGCAACACAAGAATATCTTTCACAAAAGATGAAATAAACATCTTTTTATGAGTGTTCCCCTTGGGAGAAAACTCAAGTACAAATTCATACTCCCAAGATATTTATCGATATTAGACTTCTTATACAAAATAAATTTAACAAAACGAGACATTGTAGTTACCACCTTGATTATAGTTACCACCTTGTTGATAGTACCCTTGATTCGGATGGTTGTAATAAGTATTGGTAGCCGCCAAGGTGTTGTTCTCTTGGAGTTGTGGACATTCATCAGTATAGTGAGAATAGAAAGCGCAAATTCCACATACTCTCTGAGGGACTAACTGTTGACATTGTTGTTGTGGAGGGGGTGGAGGTTGTTGTTGATTGAGTTGGAGTTGCTTAAGTATATTGGTCATCTCTCCCAAAGTCTTGGTGAGAGCGGCGGTCTCACTATTAGAAAAAACTTTCGCAATAGTCTTAGGATGATTATTCCTTTGCCTTGCATGTTGGGTAGACTCGGCTAAATCGGTGATAAGTTGCCACGCTTCCGTCGCTGTCTTGTACTTTGTCAAAGAGCCATTACTCGCAGCATCCAAGAGGATCTTATCTTGAGGCTTCATGCCTTGGCAGAAGTAGCTAATTAACACCAACTGGTCTATCATGTGATGGGGACACGAATCAAGGAAATTCCTAAAGCATTCCCAATACTCATAGAGAGTCTCTAGTTCACCTTGAATGATGTAAGAAATTTCCTTCCTCAATCTATCTGTGACCTCCGGTGGAAAGAACTTGTCCAAGAATTCCCTTCTAAGCAAATCCCAATGAGTAACAACAGCTTCGAGTTGAGTGTAGAACTACTCCTTTGCCTTTTCCTCAAGAGAAAATGGGAAAGCATATAACCAAACAGCAACCTCATCCGCACCATGCCGCCTAGTAGTCGAACAAGCTATTTGAAAGTCTCTAAGGTGCTTGATGGGCTCTTGAGCGGGTAAACCATGGAATTTAGGAAGTAGATTGATCAATGCAGACTTCAGTTCAAAATCAGTAGTCAAATTCGGATGACGCGCTTGAAATGGTTGAAGAGTAAAATCCAGAGCTCGCGCTTCCTTGATGTTGGGAAAAACTTAACAAAAGTTCAAACAAGAACCTATCTAACAGCGGAAGCACCAAAAATAATTTTTCCACAACTTGTGCGATTAAATAGGCAATACCAAAGATACTCCAAGCAGCAAATATAATGGCAGAAATTAAATAATCAAACACCAGAATTTTAACGTGGAAAAACCCCCAAAAGAGGGACAAAAAACCCACGGGACCTAGTCCAGAAAAAATCTTCCACTATCAGAATAATGGGTATACAAACAGTCTTCCTAGTGACACTAGGACATCTCAACAATCAACAAAATATATCATCAAAACTGATGGAATCAACATAAACCCTCCACAAAGTGGGTATCTTAAATCAGGCAAAAGAGAAGGCAATACAACTGGGAAGTTATATCCTAATGTTCATCTCTACACCAGGAATAACATACTAAAATTTCATAAGAAATTGAGCGAATTTACCAAATCAATCGGATCAAGATAGCTTGCCCTTTTCTCCCAAATTTTATCTTCTCCTTTGACGCCGTTTTTCCTTTTCATTCAAAGAATGAAGCTTTGTTCTTCCTCTCTCTCTCACTCTCGTGCTTCCTGTGGCTAATAGCCACTTTATTTCTTTATTTTTTTGTTTTTAAAAAAACTGTGGGCCGCACTTAGTTGGGGACCCACTAACAAATCTCCCCTTTACCAACTCAAGTGGGGATAGGCTGCTCCACCAAGCCCACCTTCTCTTTGCAGGAATCAAACTTCACTGCAGGTAAACTCTTAGTCATCATATCTGAACTATTATCATCAGAATGGATCTTCTCAAGTGCATATGACTTCATCTCAAGTACTTGATACATCACCTCTATGTGCTTCGATCGAGAATGAAACATCGGATTCTTGCTGAGATGGATAGCACTCTGACTGTCACAAAATAACACAAACTTCTCTTGATTGATGCCTAACTCTTGTAGAAATTTCTTCATCCACAAGAGTTCCTTAGAAGCTTCAACAACAACAATGTATTCTGTCTCTGTAGTTGACAAAGCAACACATTTCTGAAGTCGAGATTGTCATGACACAGCTCCCCCTGCAAAAGTCATCATATAACCAGAAGTAGACTTTTTTGAATCAAGATCACCAGCTATATCCGCATCTGTGTAACCATCCAACATAGGTTGGCGACTTCCAAAGCATAAACAAACTCTGGAAGTACCATTAAGGTATCTGAGAATCCACTTTACTGCTTGCTAGTGTTCCTTGCCAGGATTAGAGAGAAACCAACTAACAACTCCAACAGCATAAGCAATATCTGGCCTAGTGCAAACCATAGCATACATCAAACTGCCAACTGTAGATGCATATGGAATCTTCTTCATTTCTACTTTCTCTTTCTCACTTGTAGGACATTGCTACGAACTCAGCTTGAAATGACTAGCAAGTGGAGTACTAACAGGTGATGACTTGCATCATCTACCATTCTTTCTTGCATAAAGAAGACCATAAAAGAGTATAAATCTCATTTGATCAGTACAATTCATGCATTATTTGATGAATATTATGGTACACTACTTTGAGATGAATTGTGCTGAATTTCAGGTGAGAAAAGCATCAAAAATTTGGTAGAAGACAAACAAGAAGCTGGGCGTGTGAAACTGGCGTGCCATTTGAAGCAAACGCCACAAAAATGCACTGGCGTGGCACGCCAGGAGCTGGGCATGGCACGCCAGTACTAAAGTCCAGAGAAAAAGTCCAAGCATGCATGTGGGCGTGGCACGCCAGAGACTGGGTGTGGCACGCTAATACAAAATTCCAGAGAGCTACAATGGAAGACACAAAAGGGGCGTGGCACGCCAAGCTGGGCGTGACACACCTGGCCCATCAATTACTATAGGCGTGCCACTTGAGCAAAGGGGCGTGGCATGCTAACTCACTATTCCAAGAAGAACCTTCACTATGGCGTTCCACTTGGTGTCGAAGGCGTGGCACGCCAGCCCCAAGAAGTCACTTGGGCGTGCCACTTGAGAACCCAGGCGTGGCACGCCAAGCTTGAAGAGTTCAAAAATTCATGGGCGTGCCACTTGAGCAGCATGGCGTGGCACGCTGGTACAACAATCCAGAGAAGGGGCTGAAGGCAATTGAAGACTGGGCGTGCCACTTGAGCAACCAGGCGTGGCACGCCAATGCACAAATGACCAAAAGCAAAAACTGGGTGTGCCACTTGGTATCGAAGGCGTGGCACGCCAACCTTAGCATTTCACTATGGCGTGCCACTTGAAGACTGAGGCATGGCACGCCAACTACTGGAACCAAGACAAGATCATGGGCATGGCACGCCAGCCTTTAGGCGTAGCACGCCAGTACAAGTTTCCAGAGGCAAAGAGAAGTGAGAAAGGCAAGGGGCGTGCCACTTGAGTTCGAAGGCGTGGCACGCCAATACAAGAAATCCACTATGGCGTGCCACTTAAGTTCGAAGGCGTGGCACGCCAAGGTTGAGAGAGGGACGAGCGTGCCACTTGAAGGAGTAGGCGTGGCACGCCAAGCTGGAAATGAAGGGCACGTGACATGCTAGAGAAGCGCCAGCCACACGCCAGCTAAGAAGTCATGCTTATTGAGTGTTTTCTTTTCCCTCCAAAATGTAATTTTCCTTTTTCACTTTTGTAATTCTTTTATTTTACTAGGAGTAGTATAAATACCCCCAAGGAGTAATGAAGAAGGGGGTTAAGCAGTTAGTTTTAGATCCACTTTTACACTTCATTTTTGAGTACTTTTTGAGCTATGAGTAGCTAACTTCCCTCTCATTGAGAGAGGGAGCTCTGTTGTACTTGATGGATTGATGATAGCGAAATCCTTCTTCTCTTCATCTTCTCTTTGATTTGCTAGAAGGAATTTCGTTCTTAAAGCTTAGTATTCAATCATCTTGGGAAAGAGATTGAATGCAATTGGGTTTCATGGGAACCTTGGAAAAGAAAACATGAAACCATGCTTGAAATCCCTTCTCACACTAGAGTAGAATCTTGGTTTTAGTGTTTGGATATGTGACATATAATCCTCCCTCTACCTGGACCTATAATGGTGTGTGGCATAATCAGGGACCAAGTATATCTCTCTTCATGAGCAATTAGACCAAAGAATTGGCTATTGATCAAGATCTGAGAGATTGAGTCACCAAGGGATTGGGGCTCAATCAATCATGATTGCCAAGAGGTCAATGAGTTGCATGATTGAAGGGGATATAAGCTAGATTCGATCTAAAGAGACAACATCTCCCAGTCTCAATGAATTTTCCCATTCTTATCTACCCATTTCTTTACTGCTTATTTTTACATTCAGCAATTCCCCATTCCCATTTACATTCAAGTCATTTATGATTCTGCACTTTACTTTCTGCCATTTATATTTCTGCACTTTATTACTTTTCTTTATATTCTAGTCATTTACATTATTATCATTTACAATTCTGCACTCTACAATCCTATTGATCCGCTTGACTAATTCATCAATCGATTAAAACTGCTCGAATTTGCCAATCTCTGTGGATACGATCCCACTCCACTATGGGTTATTACTTGACGATAATTTTAGTGCGCTTGCCAAAAGGACTAATTCACCAATTTTGAATGGGGTGTGAATTCCAGTCATCAAGTTTTATGGCGCCGTTGCCGGGGATTGGCTTAAATTTGACAATGATTAAATCAATTGGAGAGCTAGATTAAGCAATTTAAATTCCTTGTTATTTTATTTTATTTAGCACCTTTTTATTTTCTTTTATTTTGAGTTCTATTTCTTTCTTCTTTGAGTATTTTTTTTTTACATATTCCCACTCCTTTAACTGTTCGATTAATTGCACCACTCACACTAACAATCACTCTAACAAGAGTAATTTTTTCATTCATTTTCTTTCCTGCTTTTTGCCTTGTTGGTTGTATGATAGGTAGAAGAAGCGATGCTTCAACTTCCTTTGATTCTGAACTTGAGAGGACCTTCCTTAGATTAAGGAAGGAAGCAAGAGGGAAAGGAGTCGTTGGTGCTGAGGAAGAGGAATAGTATTTTGAAACAAACATGGAGGAGAACATGGAGAACCACCATGAAGAAGAAGCTCACAATGCTAGAGGAGGCCCGGTAAATCATGATGGGCAAGAAAGGAGAGTCTTAGGCTCCTACATCAACCCAAACCCAGGAAATTGTAGCAGCAGCATCTTAAAGCCAACAATTCATGCCAATAATTTTGAGCTGAAACCTCAGCTCATCACACTTGTTCAGAATAATTGCTCATATGGAGGAAGTGCCCAAGAAGACCCTAATCAACATCTCAGCACATTCTTGAAGATATGTGATACTGTAAAGTCCAACGGGGTACAACCCGACATCTACAAACTACTCTTGTTCCCTTTCTCACTCAGAGATAAGGTAGCAAAGTGGTTGGAATCATTCCCCAAGGATAGCGTAACTACATGGGAGGAAGTAGTGAACAGATTCCTTGCAAGATTTTACCCCCACAAAGAATCAATAGGCTAAGAGCTGAGGTGCAAACTTTCAGACAATAAGATGGAGAAACACTTTATGAGGTCTGGGAGAGATTCAAAGATCTGACAAGAAGATGCCCACCAGAAATGTTCAATGAATGGGTACAACTACACATCTTTTATGAGGAACTATCCTATGAAGCAAAGAAGGTTGTGGACCATTCTTCAGGAGGCTCACTCAACAAGAAGAAAACCATTGAAGAGGCCATAGATGTCATTGAGACTGTAGTTGAAAATGAGTATTTTTATGCTTCAAAGAGGACTCAGAAGAAGGGAGTGCTAGAGCTCAACTCTATAGATGCTTTGTTAGCTCAGAACAAAGCAATTGTAGCTCAAATAGCAGCTCTAACCAAAAGGATGGAGGCCAACCAAGCCTCAGTCATCCAAGACCAAACTCCTCAACAAGAAGGGAATGCACCAGAATCTGAAGGTGACTGGGAACAAGCCAATTATGTGAACAATTCATCTAGACCACTATATGACCCACACTCTAAGACATACAACCCAGGTTGGAAGAACCACCCAAACTTTGGGTAGGGAAATCAACAAAACCACAACCAGGACCACAACAAGCCTTATTCATCAAATCAGCATTTCAACCACAACCCCAACCATCAAACAGGAAACCATAGACCCTAACACAACTCACAAAACACATCATACCATAGTAACCAACCCACATACAATAACCTCAAGCAAGATACACCATCCTCAACTATGCAACCATGTGAGATCAAGAGCAACTTTGAGAGAATGGAAGCTGCAATAGCACAACTGTCCTCACAAGTTACAGGAGCAGTCTCCACCCTCATGGATAGACAAGCACAAACTGACAGAAGGATAGATGCTAATCAAGAAGAATACATGTCAAATCTGAAAAATCACAGCGCAGCAATCTCAAAGTTGGAAGCACAAGTGGGATTTTGTCCAAGTAAATCCCACTTCCCACACACACATTTCCTAGTGATACCATGGCTAACCCAAGAGGGGAATGCAAAGCCATTACTCTAAGAAGTGGGAAGGTTGTAGAAGAAGGAACCCCAAGCAAAGATAAGCATGAAGAAGTTGCAGCAGAACATGAGAACAAGGATAAAGAAGAAATCCCTACTCCACCTCCACTAAAACCAGTCCTGAAGCCTTATATGCCAAGGGCACCATACCCACAAAGACTGGAAAAAGATGGGAAGGATGGCCAGTTTTCTAAGTTCCTAGAGATCTTCAAGAGGCCCCAAATCAACATACCATTTGCTGAGGCATTAGAACAAATGCCACTCTATGCTAAATTTTTGAAGGAGCTTATAACCAAAAAGAGGAACTGGGAAGCAAAAGAAACCATAATCTTGACTGAAGAATGCAGCGCCATCATACAGAAGAAGCTGCCTCAAAAGCTGAAAGACACAGGGAGCTTCCAAATTTCCTGCATCATAGGAGACATCACCATTGAGAAAGCTTTGTGTGATTTGGGAGCTAGCATAAATCTTATGTCCCTGACCATGATGAGAAGGATGAAGATTGAGGAAGCCAAGCCAACAAGAATGGCACTCCAATTGGCTGACAGAACATTTAAGTTTCCACATGGGGTGGTGGAAGACTTGCTGGTGAAAGTAGGAGAGTTCATCTTTTTTGCTGATTTCATTGTGCTGGACATGGAAGAAGAGGCCAATACGTCAATTATCTTTGGAAGACCATTCCTAGCTACTGCTGGAGCCATCATCGATGTGCAAAAAGGGGAACTAGTCTTGAGGTTGCATGAAGAGAAAATGGTCTTCAATGTCTTCAAAGCAATGAGTTACCCCAAGGAATCCATAGGAGAATGCATGGTGGTAGACATCATGGAACAAATAGTTCAAGAAGTCTTGGAAGAAGAACAATGTGGAGGAACCATTGAGCTGGAACAAGCACCAGATGGAGAATCACCACAAGCAACCACGGGAAACTCAATCATGCCAACCATTACAAGTAACAAAGATGCAGAGCCACCTAAACTAGAGCTGAAAGCATTACCACCCAACTTGAAATATGCATATCTAGGTGCCAACAACACCCAACCAGTGATCATAAATTCAAGTCTGAGTAAGGAACAAGAAGAGGAGCTCATCCGAGTGCTGAGACAACACAAGGATGCCATAGGCTGGACACTTGCAGATTTAAAAGGGATCAGTCCTTCAATGTGCATGCATAAGATCCTACTTAAAGAAGATGCCAAACCTTCAAGATAACAACAAAGGAGGCTAAACCCAACTATGAATGAAGTGGTTCAAAAAGAAGTGTTGAAATTGTGGCAAGCAGGGGTGATCTACCCCATCTCAGACAGCCCTTGGGTAAGCCCGGTGCAAGTAGTCCCTAAGAAAGGAGGGATCACTGTTGTGGCAAATGAGAAGAATGAATTGATACCCACAAGGACAGTGACCGGATGGCGTATGTGCATTGACTACTAGAAACTCAATGAAGCCACCCGGAAAGACCACTTTCCCTTACCTTTTATGGACCAGATGCTTGAAAGATTGGCAAGACATGAGTACTATTGCTTCCTAGATGGGTATTCGGGCAACAATCAAATTGTTGTAGACCCCAAGGATCAGGAAAAAACTTCATTTACTTGTCCATATGGTGTCTTTGCTTATAGAAGAATGCCCTTTGGATTGTGCAATGCACCTGGAACATTCCAAAGGTGCATGCTCTCCATTTCTTCAGACATGATTGAGAAGTTCATAGAAGTATTCATGGATGACTTCTCTGTATTTGGGAACTCATATTCTGATTGCCTATACCATCTTGCTCTTGTGCTAAAAAGGTGTCAAGAAACCAACCTGGTTTTAAACTGGGAGAAGTGCCATTTTATGGTGACTGAAGGGGTGGTTCTTGGTCACAAGATTTCAAAAGATGGCATAGAAGTGGACAAGGCAAAAGTGGAAGTAATTGAAAAATTACCTCCACCTTGCAATGTCAAAGCAATCAGAAATTTTTTGGGACACGCTGGGTTCTATAGGAGGTTTATCAAATATTTTTCAAAGATTGCAAAACCCCTTAGCAACCTACTTGTCTCAAATATTCCCTTTGTTTTTGATAGAGAGTGCATGGTAGCCTTTGATGAACTTAAGAAGAAACTCTCCTTTGCACCTATTATAGCACCACCAAGTTGGGATCTTCCCTTTGAACTAATGTGTGATGCATCTGATTTTGCTGTTGGTGTTGTTCTAGGACAGAGGAAAGACAAGCTAGTACATGTTATTTACTATGCTAGCAAGGTTCTTAATGAGAATCAAAGGAACTATACCACCACAGAGAAAGAACTTTTAGCCATAGTTTTTGCTTTTGACAAGTTTAGATCATATCTTATTGGCTCAAAAGTAATTGTGTTCACTGATCATGCAGCACTCAAACACTTACTTACCAAACAAGAATCTAAGCCCAGACTAATAAGGTGGATCTTGTTGCTCCAAGAATTTGATATTGAGATTAAAGATAGGAGCGGAGCAGAGAACAAGGTAGCTGACCACCTCTCAAGGATCCCACAAGAAGAAGAGATGCAGCAAGTAGTAGTCAATGAAAGCTTCCCTGATGAACAATTGATGATGATTCGAGTATCCCCTTGGTTTGCAGACATAGCCAACTTCAAGGCTATTGGGGAACTACCAACCAACATCAATAGGCACATGAGGAGGAAGCTAATTAAGAATGCCAAACACTACATCTGGGATGACCCTTATTTGTTCAAAAAGTATGCTGGCAGAATCCTAAGAAGGTGTATACCCCATGAGGAAGGGCAGGAAGTATTATGGCAGTGCCATGGATCTACATATGGAGGTCACTTCAGTGGAGAAAGGACAGCAGCAAAAGTGCTTCAATCTGGATTTTACTGGCCAACAATGTTTAAGGATGCCAAGGAAATGGTGTCAAGGTATGATGAATGCCAAAGAGCTGGTAATCAAACCAAGAGAAATGAGATGCCACAGCAATTCATACTAGAGTTAGAGCTATTTGATGTATGGGGGATTGATTTCATGGGACCCTTCCCAACCTCCTACTCTAATAGCTACATATTGGTGGCTGTTGATTATGTCTCAAGATGGGCAGAAGCCATAGCCACTGCAACAAATGACAACAAGGTTGTGATAAGCTTCTTGAGAAGGAACATCTTCAGCAGATTTGGAGTGCCCAGAGCTCTCATTAGTGATGGAGGGACACACTTCTGCAACAAACAACTCGAGACACTCCTTCTCAGATATGGAGTAAAGCACAAAGTGGCAACTCCATACCACCCACAGACCAATGGGCAAGCTGAAATTTTCAACAGAGAGCTAAAAAGAATCCTTGAAAAAACTGTTGAAAGCTCAAGAAAGGATTGGTCTAAGAAGCTGGATGATGCACTATGGGCCTACAGGACAACCTATAAGACTCCCATTGGGATGTCTCCATACCAACTGTTATATGGCAAGGCTTGTCACTTACCAGTTGAACTTGAGCATAGAGCATTTTGGGCTCTAAAAATGTTAAACTATGATGAGCAAGCTGCTGGAGAAAAAAGATTAATGCAACTCAATGAGCTGGAGGAGTTTAGGAATCAAGCATATGAGAATGCAAAAATCTACAAAGAGAACACAAAAAGGTGGCATGACCAAAAGATAGCAAGAAGGGAGTTCACTGAGGGACAGAAGGTGTTACTCTATAACTCAAGACTCAAGTTCTTCCCTGGAAAACTGAAGTCTAGATGGTCAGGACCTTTCACTATACTCAAGATGTTTTCTTATGGTCATGTGGAGCTCATGGAGGACAAGACTCAGAGAACTTTTACTGTCAATGGCCATAGACTCAAACACTACTTGGGAGGCTCCTTAGAGGAGCAGGGAATGAGCTACAAGCTCAGCTGAAGATGAAGGAATGTCAAGCTAATGATAATAAAGAAGCGCTAGTTGGGAGGCACCCCAACACTTTATCCTTTTTGATTTAGTTACTCTTCTTAGAAGTAGTTTAAAAATTTGTTGCATTAGGTAGTTTAATTTTCAGTCTCCCATTTATCTTACATTACCATATTAGGATTAGTTTACAATTGCAAATTAGAAAGTTGATTTTAGCTTTGGTAGCTAGATTTTCTTTATATTTTTTTCGGAATTGCAACTTGATGAAAGCATAGATCATGATGAGTGAATGGGCTGAGGACTAACTAAATTGCTAAGTTTGGTGTGGCCTTTCACCAACTTAATCTAGGTGTACAAACAATTTATATCTTGATTTGAAGAGTAAGCCCAAGGATTAAGTTTGGTGTGGCCACCACCAAGAATCATCTAGTAGCCCAAGTCACCCAGTTTGAAAGCATTTAATGCTTTGGGTAAGAACATGAATGTGGTTTAATGAGTTCAGAGGAATTGTAATCAAAAGGAAAATGAAAAGATTGATGTTATTCCACTTTTATGAACACATTAAATACACAATAATAAAACCAATTTAAGATGCCAAAGAATTAAGTTTGGTGTCCCAAGGGACACCCATCAGTTGCAATCCAATTCACTTTTGATGAGAAGGAATGTGAAAAGGGTTCTTTTGTCATTACTAATGCGTTCAGTTTCATTTCAGGAGAGAAGATGGGGCCTACATGGTAAACAACTCACAAAGTAAGGAAGTCAAAGTGTACTTACACTTTGGAACTCAACACACGCAGAAGACACAGTGAGAAAAGAGTTGGCGCCTCTTCCCACACTAGGCGCCACTCCCCAAGTGGGAAAACATTTAACCCTTTTTATTTCCCACCCTTCCCACCACAACATTCACCCATTATAAAAGCCCCACTTCACCATCTCCTATTCCACTCCAACAACCCCAATCACACACGAAGAGCATACAGCCCTCACCTTCCCTTCTCTGTTCATCTTTTACCATCTTTTTCCATACTTCCTTTCTTTCTTTTTTTCTTGATTGGGACAATTAAGTCCTAAGTTTGGTGTTGGAGCAAAACCTTGTTTTGCTTGCTTTTTCTTACAACCCCCGTTTCACTCTCAAACACACTCTCTCAACCTCATGACACCACCAAAAAGCTCAGCCTCAAAGAAAAGAAAAGTCAAGGAACCAACCTCTGGATCCTCAAGTTCCTTCAATGACTACAAGTTTCTCTCCGCATTCAACCAAAATCAATTCTATGGTTGGGTGAGTGAGAGGGAGATCATTCCAGAAGTTGGGTTCCAATTAGGGAGGAACAAGCATATTGAAATCAACATTGAGATCAACAATAGAGGTTGGTCACTTCTATGCAACCCACCAAGGAAAGTGGTAGAGAGCTTGGTGAGGGAATTCTATACCAACGTAGTGCCTCAACCAGGGCAACAATATGGCTACATTAGCTATGTAAGGAGGAAGTCCATTGACTACAGTCCCTCTAGCATAGAAAGAATGATAATGGTGAAGAGGACAAGTTCCACTCGGAGCTATGAAGAAAGAATGAAGCAGCAAGACCCTGGGTTTGATGAGATCCTGAATGAGATTTGTGTGATGCATGTGCGTTGGATCAATGACAAGGATGGGATACCCAATCAATTGAGGAGAATAGATTTGAGCCCCTAAGCTAGAGGGTGGCTAGAATTTGTGAGGAGGTCCCTAATCCCCACATCCAACACTTCAGAGGTGACCAAGGAGAGAGCTGTACTCATCTACAGCATCATGAAAGGAGAGAACATCAACGTGGGGGAGATGATTGCCAACAACATCAATAAAGTGCTAAAAAGCACCAGTGACAACACAAGGTTGGCATTCCCCAGCATTATACAGAGGCTATGTGATGAGGCTGGAGTTGAAAAGATCATTGATGAAGTGCTTGTGAAGCAAGATAAGTTCATAACTGCCAAAAAGATGGCAAAGGTGGTGGCTGTTCATCCACTCCACAGGGCCAGAGAACGAAGAGCTCATGCCCATGAACCACAACAACAATAACAACAAGAAGAAAAGGAGGCAGAAGAGTAACCTCAATTCCTGGCACTTCAACCACCGCCACAATACCAATATCAGAAATTTCCAGAGGGATTCAATTGGGAGCAATTGCAAGGAGATGTACACCAAATGAAGGGAGATCTACACCACTTGAGGGAAGATGTCAATCAACTCAAGGAAACTCAACAACAACAATGGAGCCAAGTCAACCAAAACATTTAACAACTCCAAGGGAATTGGGAGCATATGAGGAAGGAGCAGCAAGAACAATTTGACTGGAGAGAGGTGCGAAGTGCACTAGACAAAATAGCAGAGCAAGACAAATGGCAACAGAGGAACTTGGCCGAATTCAGACATCTCTACGATGCCAGAACCATATCCAGGAGGAAGTATGACATCAACACACAAGCGAAGCTAAATCACTTGTGTAATGTCGTAGCCACTCTAAACCCAGGATACCGAACCTTTGTGCAAGGAATGGAAGAGCTAAGTGCAAGACAAGAGGAAATCCTAGTCAAACATAAGGAGGATGAAAGGAATTATATGAGAAGGGCAGGATTTTGGAAGCCCAAGGACACCAAAGCACAAGAAGGTTCCTCCAAGCCAGATGAAGGTGGCTCTTCCCCCTCCAAGAAGAAGGACAAAGGGAAGGGGCCAATGAACTAAAGATGAAGCTGCTCAAGGTTGTTGAGTCCCATGGTTGACACTTTCCAACTTCTGAAATCTTGTTTAAGTTTTTGCTTTATTTACTTTTTAAATAAATAGTCATGCTAGGATAGTTTATACTTTATGCTTAGTTTTAATTCCTGTTTGAAGTCTTTATGAGTTTGATGAGCGGATAATTTATACGCTTTTTGGCATTGTTTTTAGTATGTTTTCAGTATGATTTAGTTAGTTTTTAGTATATTTTTATTAGTTTTTAATTAAAATTCACATTTCTGGACTTTACTATGAGTTTGTGTGTTTTTCTGTGATTTCAAGTATTTTCTGGCTGAAATTGAGGGCCTTGAGCAAAAATCAGATTCAGAGGTTGAAGAAGGACTGATGATGCTGTTGGATTCTGACCTCCCTGCACTCCAAGTGAATTTTCTGGAGCTACAGAACTCCAAATGGCGCGCTTCCAATTGCGTTGGAAAGTAGACATCCAGGGCTTTCCAGCAATATATAATAGTCCATACTTTGAATAAGGATTGACGACGTAAATTGGCGTTCAACACCAGTTCCATGCTGCAGTCTAGCGTCCAGCGCCAGAAACAAGTTGCAAAGTGGAGTTCAACGCCAGAAACCCGTTAGAAACTGGTGTTCAACTCCAAGAATGACCTCTCCACATGTAAACTTCAAGCTCAGCCCAAGCACACACCAAGTGGGCCCCAGAAGTGGATTTCTACATCATTTACTCAATTCTGTAAACCCTAGTAACTAGTTTAGTATAAATAAGACTTTTTACTATTGTATTTACATCTTATGATTTTTAGTTCAACTTTGGATCATATTGATCACGTTTGGGGGCTGGCCATTCAGCCAAGCCTGGACCTTCATCACTTATGTATTTTCAACGGTAGAGTTTCAGCACTCCATAGATTAAGGTGTGTAGCTCTGCTGTTCCTCATGATTTAATGCAAAGTACTACTGTTTTTCTATTCAGTTCAACTTATTCCGCTTCTAAGATATTCATTCACACCCAAGAACATGATGAATGTAATGATTATGTGACGCTCATCATCATTCTCACTTATCAACGCGTGCCTGATAAACACTTCCGTTCTACATGCAAACAAGCTAGAATGAGTATCTCTTAGATATCTAATACAGAGGAGCGAGTCCGAGATATTAGAATCTTCGTGGTATAAGTTAGAACCCATGGATGGCCATTCCTGAGATCCGGAAAGTCTAAACCTTGTCTGTGGTATTCCGTGTAGGATCTGGGAAGGGATGGCTGTGACGAACTTCAAACTCGCGAGTGCTGGGCGTAGTGACAGACGCAAAAGGAGGGTGAATCCTATTCCAGTATGATCGAGAACCTCCAGATGATTAGCCATGCCGTGACAGAGCATTTGGACCTTTTTCACAGAGAGGATGGGATGTAGCCATTGACAATGGTGATGCCTTACAGAAAGCTTATCATGGAAAGGAGTAGGAATGATTGGATGAAGACAGCAGAAAAGCAGAGGTTCAGAGGAACGAAAGCATCTCTATACGCTTATCTGAAATTCTCACCAATGATTTACATAAGTACTTCTATCTTTACTTTCTGTTTATTTATTATTATTATTCGAAAACTCCATAACCATTTGATATCCGCCTGACTGAGATTTACAAGATGACCATAGCTTGCTTTATACCAACAATCTCCGTAGGATCGACCCTTACTCACGTAAGGTTTTATTACTTGGACGACCCAGTGCACTTGCTGGTTTGTTGTATCGAAGTTGTGAATGAAAAATGATTTATTAAGACGTGCGTACTGAGTTTTTGGCGTAGTTGCCTGAGATCACAATTTCGTGCACCAAGTTTTTGGCGCCGTTGCCGGGGACAATCAATTTCGAACAACAATTTCACAATTGTTTCCAGACCACAATGGTGCCAAGTTTTTAATCCAGCAACAACACCAAGTTTTTGGCTCCGTTGCCGGGGATTGTTCGAGTTTGGACAACTGACGGTTCATCTTGTTGCTCAGATTAGGTAATTTTCTTCTTGTTTCAACTTTTATTTGGTTTTCAAAGACTTTTTCAAAAATTTTTCTTTGTTTTCGTTTTTCTTAAAATAAATTTTCAAAAAAAAAAATTTCTTCTTTTTCGTTTTTTCCAATTAATTTCAAAAAAATCCAAAAAAAATTTATAAAATTATAAAATCAAAAATATTTTTCTGTTTCTTGTTTGAGTCTAGAGTCAAGTTTCAAGTTTGGTGTCAATTGCATCTTTCTAATTTTCTAAAAAAAAAAAATTTTCAAAAATTTCATGCATTGCATTCTTCATGATCTTCAAGTTGTTCTTGGTCAGTCTTCTTGTTTGATCTTCAGATTTTCTTGTTTTGTGTCTTTTCTAGTTTTTCATATGCATTTTCAATTTGTTAGTGTCTAAAGTTTGATAATTTCTAAGTTTGGTGTCTTGCATGTTTTCTTTTCTTGAAAATTTTCAAAAATAAGTTCTTGGTGTTCATCTTGACATTCAAAGTGTTCTTGGTGTTCATCTTGACATTCAAAGTGTTCTAGCATGCATTGTGTGTTTTGATCCAAAATTTTCATGCATTGAGTCTTTTTGGTATTTTTCTCTTTCTTCATTCAAAATTCAAAAATAAAAAAAAAAAATCTTTCCCTTATTTCACTCATAAATTTCGAAAATTTGAGTTGACCTTTTCAAAACTTTTTAAAATTTAGTTATTTCTTATGAGTCAAATCAAATTTTCAATTTAAAAATCTTATCTTTTCAAAATCTTTTTTCAAAAAATCAAATCTTTTTCATTTTTCTTATTTATTTTTGAAAATTTTAAAAATATTTTTCAAAAATCTTTTTCTTAATTTTACCTCATAATTTTCGAAAATATTATCAACAATTAATGTTTTGATTCAAAAATTTCAAGTTTGATACTTTCTTGTTAAGAAAGATTCAAACTTTAAGTTTTAGAATCATATCTTGTGATTACTTGTGAGTCAAGTCATTAATTTTGATTTTAAAATTCAATTCTTTTTCAAAACTAATTTTAATCATATCTTTCTATCATATCTTTTTAAATTATATCTTTTTCAAAAAAAATTGATTTTAAAATATCTTTTCTAACTTCTTATCTTCTTATCTTTTCAAAATTGATTTTCAAATCTTTTTCAACTAACTAATTGACTTTTTGTTTGTTTCTTATCTTTTTCAAAACTACCTAACTACTCTTTCCTCTCTAATTTTTGAAAATACCTCCCTCTTTTTCAAAAATTCTTTTTAATTAATTAATTGTTTTAAATTTTAATTTTAATTTTATTTCCCCTTTAATTTTCAAAAATCATCAACTCCTTTTCAAAAATTATTTTCAAAAATTTCTCTCTCTCATCTTCTTCTATTTATTTAATTACTTACTAACACTTCTCTCCATCTCATATTTCTGCTCCTATCCTCACCCTTGTGTTTGGATTATCCATTCTTCTTCACTCTTATTCCCTTTCTTCCTCTACTAATAATAAGGAACCTCTTTACTGTAACATAGAGGATTCTTCTTCTTTTCTTGTTCTCTTCTCTTTCATATGAGCAGGAACAAGGAAAAGGGTATTCTTGTTGAAGCTGATCTAGAACCTGAAAGGACTCTGAAGAGGAAACTAAGGGAAGCTAAAATACAACAATCCAGAGACAACCTTACTGAAATTTTCGAACAAGAAAAGGAGATGGCAGCCGAACCTAACAACAACAATGCAAGGAGGATGCTTGGTGACTTCACTGTACCTAATTCCAATTTACATGGAAGGAGCATCTCAATCCCTGCCATTGTAGCAAACAATTTTGAGCTTAAACCTCAATTAGTTTCTCTGATGCAACAGAACTGCAAGTTTCATGGACTTCCATCTGAAGATCCTTTTCAGTTCTTAACTGAGTTCTTGTAGATCTGTGATATTGTTAAGACCAATGGGGTTGACCCTGAGGTCTACAGGCTTATGTTTTTCCCATTTGCTGTAAGAGACAGAGCTAGAGTATGGTTGGACTCTCAACCTAAAGATAGCCTGAACTCTTGGGATAAGCTGGTCACGGCTTTCTTAGCCAAGTTCTTTCCTCCTCAAAAGCTTAGTAAGCTTAGAGTGGATGTTCAAACCTTCAGACAGAAAGAAGGTGAATCCCTCTATGAAGCTTGGGAGAGATACAAGCAACTGACCAAAAAGTGTCCTTCTAACATGCTTTCAGAATGGACCATCCTGGATATATTCTATGATGGTCTGTCTGAATTAGCTAAGATGTCGTTGGATACTTCTGCAGGTGGATCCATTGACCTAAAGAAAACACCTACAGAAGCTCAAGAACTCATTGATATGGTTGCTAATAACCATTTCATGTACACTTCTGAGAGGAATCCTGTGAGTAATGGGACGCTTCAGGAGAAGGGAGTTCTTGAAATTGATACTCTGAATGCCATATTAGCTCAGAATAAAATATTGACTCAGCAAGTCAATATGATCTCTCAGAGTCTGAATGGATTGAAGGAAGCATCCAACAGTACTCAAGAGGCATCTTCTGAAGAAGAGGCTTATGATCCTGAGAAGCCTACAATAGCAGAGGTAAATTACATGGGTGAACCCTATGGGAACACCTATAACCCCTCATGGAGAAATCACCCAAATTTCTCATGGAAGGATCAACAAAAGCCTTAACAAGGCTTTAATAATGGTGGAAGAAATAGGTTTAACAATTATAAACCTTTTCCATCATCCACTCAGCAACAGACAGAGAATTCTGAGTAGAATCTATCTAGCTTGGCAAACATAGTCTCTGATCTATCTAAGGCCACTCTAAGTTTCATGAATGAAACAAGGTCCTCCATTAGAAATCTGGAAGCACAAGTGGGCCAGCTGAGTAAAAGGATCACTAAAACCCCTCCTAGTACTCTCCCAAGCAATATAGAAGAAAATCCAAAAGGAGAGTGCAAGGCCATTGAAATGACCATCATGGCCGAAACCACAAAAGAGGAGGAGGACGTGAATCCCAGTGAGGAAGACCTCCTAGGACGTCCAGAGATCAATAAGGAGTTTCCCTCTGAGGAACCAAAGGATTCTGAGGCTCATCTAGAGACCATAGAGATTCCATTAAACCTCCTTATGCCATTCATGAGCTCTGATGAGTATTCTTCATCTGAAGAGAATGAAGATGTTACTGAAGAGCAAGTTGCCAAGTGCCTTGGTGCTATCATGAAGCTGAATGCCAAATTATTTGGTAATGAGACTTGGGAAGATGAACCTCCCTTGCTCACCAATGAACTGAGTGATCTGGATTAACTGAGATTGCCTCAGAAGAAATAGGATCCCGGAAAGTTCTTAATACCTTGTACCATAGGCACCATGACCTTTGAGAAGGCTCTATGTGACCTTGGGTCAGGGATAAACCTCATGCCACTCTCTGTAATGGAGAAACTAGGAATCTTTGAGGTACAAGCTGCTAGAATCTCGTTAGAGATGGCAGACAATTCCAGAAAGCAGGCTTATGGACAAGTAGAGGACATGTTGATGAGATATTTTGGTGAAAAATAAATTTCTCCCAAAACACCCAAAACTAACCGGCAAGTGCACCGGGTCGTATCAAGTAATAAAAACTCACGGGAGTGAGGTCGATCCCACAGGGATTGAAGGATTGAGCAATTTTAGTTTAGTGGTTGATTTAGTCAAGCGAATCAAGATTTGGTTGATGGTTTTGTGACTTGCAGAATTAAATTGCATTGAAGTAAAGAGAACAAGAAATAAATTGCTGAAACTTAAAGAACAAGAAATTAAATGGCAGAAACTTAAAGTGCAAGAAATGTAAATTGTAGAATCTTAAAGTGCAAGGAATGTAAATTGCTTGAAATGTAAAGGGGATTGGGATGTGGATTTGTAGAAATTAAACAAGGAAAAACTAAATTGCATCAAACAGAAGAGGGCAAGGGAATTGGGATTGAACCGGATCTTAAAAATGATCTTCAAGCCTTGATTTGGGCCTTTGTTCTTGGTGGAGTTGGGTTGAAAGAGGCCTTGGTTGATTGCTCTTGAAGTTTGAAGAAGAACCGAAGTGAACCAATTGAACCGGTTTTGAAGTTAGCCATAGTTGGACCTAACGTTTGAGCCAAAGTTAGGGGTCTAACTTTGGCTCTAACTTTTCATATCAGTTGGCACATTTCTCTGGTTTGGACGTTGGTGCCAACGTTAGGGGTCTAACTTTGACCCTAACGTTGGCAATGCTTAGTGCTAGTGGCGCCAACGTTAGCCTCCAACGCTTTCTCTTTGTATATCTTCGCATTTTCATAAGCTTCCATTCTGAATTCATCCAGTTCATTTAGTTGTAACAGCCTTTTTTCTCCTGCAGCTTGGGGATCAAGGTTGAGGAGTTTAGTGGCCCAAAAAGCTCTGTGTTCAAGCTCTACAGGGAGGTGGCAGGATTTGCCATACAACAGCTGAAAGGGTGACTTGCCAATAGGAGTTTTAAAAGCTGTCCTATACGCCCACAATGCATCCTCTAGCTTTCTAGCCCAATCTTTTCTTGTGATTCCCACTGTTTTCTCTAGGATCTTCTTTAATTCTCTATTTGCAAGTTCAGCTTGGCCGTTAGTCTGAGGATGGTAGGGTGTGGCTACTTTGTGAATTACTCCATATTTGTGAAGGAGTTTCTCCATTTGTTTGTTGCAAAAGTGACTACCACCATCACTAATAAGACCTTTAGGCACTCCAAACCTAGTGAAGATGTGCTTTTTGAGGAATTGGAGGACGATCTGTGCATCACAGGTGGTTGTGGCTATGGCTTCCACCCATTTTGAGACATACTCCACTGCTACCAGGATGTATCTAAAAGAATAGGAAGGAGGAAAAGGCCCCATGAAATCAATTCCCCATAGATCGAACAATTCTAACTCTAAGATAAAATTTTGAGGCATCTCATTCCTTCTTGTTAATCCTCCTGCTTTCTGGCATTCATTACATTGGTGTACATATTCTCTGGTATCCTTGAAAATAGTTGGCCAATAGAAGCCACTCTGTAGTATTTTTGCGGCTGTTTTTTCTGAGCCAAAGTGTCCACCATAAGCTGAACCATGACAATGCCACAAGATGTCCCTCACTTCACTTTCAGGAATACACCTTCTGATTACTCCATCAGAGCATCTCTTGAATAAGAAGGGTTCATCCCATGAAAATTTCCTTGCTTCGTTGATCAACTTCTTCACTTGTTGCTTAGAATGACATGATGCAAATTCCCCTTCTTTTGCCCAAGTACAGCACCAATTGCAATGTCACTTGCATCACACATGAGTTCAAAAGGTAATTCCCAATCTGGAGGTGTGATGATTGGTGCTGTTGTGAGTTTATTTTTTAAGGTTTCAAATGCATGCTGGCAGTTTTCATCAAAAACAAAAGGGTTATCAAGCATTAACAGATTACTTAAAGGTTTGGCTATTTTTGAAAAGTCCTTGATAAACCTTCTGTAAAATCCGGCATGCCCCAAGAAACTTCTAACAGATTTCACATTAATTGGTGGAGGGAGTTTTTCTATAATCTCAACCTTTGCCTTATCAACCTCTATCCCTTTTCTTGAAACTTTATGGCCAAGAACAATTCCTTCGGGTACCATGAAATGGCATTTCTCCCAGTTCAAAACCAAATTAGTTTCTTGGCACCGTTTCAAGACAAGAGTTAAATGGTTTAGGCAAGCATTGAAATTATCACCAAGAACAGAGAAGTCATCCATGAAGACTTCTAAAAATTTTTCGACCATATCAGAAAAAATGGAGAGCATACACCTTTGAAATGTGGCAGGGGCGTTGCAGAGCCCAAAAGGCATCCTCCTATATGCAAAAACTCCAAATGGACATGTGAAGGCAGTTTTCTCTTGGTCCTTGGGGTCCACCACGATTTGATTATACCCAGAATATCCGTCCAAAAAATAGTAATAGGCATGGCCGGCTAACCTTTCCAGCATCTGATCAATGAATGGGAGAGGGAAATGATCCTTCCTGGTGGCATCATTCAATCTTCTATAGTCTATGCACATTCTCCACCCAGTTACTGTTCTAGTAGGAATCAACTCATTCTTCTCATTAGTGATGACTGTCATCCCTCCCTTCTTTGGTACAACTTGAACCGGGCTTACCCATGGGCTGTCAGATATTGGGAAGATTATCCCTGCATTCCACAACTTCATTACTTCTTTCTGGACAACTTCCTTCATTGTAGGATTTAGCCTTCTTTGTTGTTGAACCACTGGTTTGGAATTATCTTCCAAGAGGATCTTATGCATACATACTGCAGGGCTGATTCCCTTCAGGTCATCAATGGTCCATCCTAAAGCATCTTTGTGAGCTTTGAGTACATCAAGAAGTTCTCCTTCTTCCTTCTTTGTCAGGGATGAATTAATGATTACTGGGAAGCTCTCCGATGTGCCAAGGAATGCATATTTGAGATGGGTGGGTAAAGGTTTCAATTCTTGTCTTCGTACATCTTCTTTCTTATCTTGCCTTTCATCTTGCTCAGTAGAGGTCTCAGCCACTTGTTCCTCTGTTGCCCCTTGATTTCCTTCTTGCTCTTGAAAATTTTTTTCCAAAGTTTCTTCCACCAGACTGTCTATCATATCCACTCTCACGTAATCCTCTTGCTCAGGAGCGTTTTGCATTGATTTGAACACATTTATGATCATTTGTTCATTATGGACCCTGAAGGTCATTTCTCCTTTTTCTACATCAATGATGGCCCTTGCTGTGTGTAGAAATGGCCTTCCCAGAATGATTGAGTCGTGTCCTTCTTCTTCAGTGTCCAAAATTACAAAATCTGCTGGGAAAATAAACTCCCCAATCTTTACTAACAGATTCTCCACAATTCCATTAGGTGTCTTGATTGATCTGTCAGCCATGACTAGTGACATCCTGGTGGGTTTAAGTTCTTCTATGGCAAGTTTTCTCACCATTGAAAGAGGCATTAAATTGATGCTGGCACCCAGGTCACAGAGGGCCTTGTTGAGAATTATCTTGCCAATAGTGCATGAGACTACAAAGCTTCCCGGATCCTTAAGTTTTGGTGGAATACCCCGTTGAATCACGACACTGCATTCCTCGGTGAGTAATATGGTTTCCCTTTCAAGCCAACTTCTTTTCTTGTTGATAAGATCCTTCAGAAACTTGGAATATAGAGGCATTTGCTCAAGTGCTTCAGCCAAGGGAATGTTGATTTCCAGCTTCTTAAAAATCTCAAGGAATTTGTGAAAATGCTTGTCTTTAATCTCTTTGTTGAACCTCTGAGGGTAAGGCAGTGGAGGTGTGACGCTTTTTCTCATTTGCTGCTGCCCCTGAGCTACTTCCTTTGAGCTATGTGGCTGGTTGTCCTTCTCTTTGAGTTTCTCAGTGCCTTTGTTTGGCATCACATCTTGCTCCTTATCCTCATCTGCCTTTGTTTGATTCTTATCCTCTGTTGGTTCTTTGATGTTCTCTGCTTGCTTCCTTGTAGTGTCATTGTTGCTTATCAATGTTCTCCCACTCCTCAATTGTATTGCCTTGCATTCCTCCTTGGGATTTGGAATTGTGTCACTGGGCAGTGCGTTTGAAGGTCTCTCAACAGATACTTGCTTGGAGAGTTGCCCCATCTGTCTCTCTAGGCTCTTTATAGAGGCTTCCTGATTCTTGGCTACCATTTCTTGGTGTTTCAATATTTTATCTATCATGGCTTCCAAGTGAGTGATTCTTTGGGCTTCAGGTGATACTTGAGGTGGGTTATGAGATGTGGGTGGTGGATGGTAGGCGTTTTGGTTGGTGGGTTGGTTATTAGATTGGTATTGGTTGAGGTTGGGGTAGTTGTTTTGAGGTTTTCTGTAGGGGTTTTGGTTAGTTTGCTACTGGTTGTGATTTTGGTTGCTTCTTGGGTTGTGTTGGTTTGAGTTCCTCTGCCATGGTTGTTGGTTTTGGGTATGGTTATCTCCCCATCTGAGGTTTGGGTAGTTTTTCCAGGATGGATTGTATGTATCACCATACACTTCATTTGGTCCTTGGTTGTGCATATACTGTACTTGCTCTTGTTGTTGTTCTTCTTGAGTCTCTTCACTTTGTCCCCATGTGGTTGATGGTTGGCTGGTGTTAACTGCTGCAACTTGGAGACTATCAATCCTCTTGGCCATTTGCTCAAATTGTTGTTGAATTTGCTGCTGCATCATCTTGTTTTGAGCTAGGATTAAATCCACTCCTTCTAGCTCCATTACTCCTCTCCTATGTGATGGTTGGCGGTTTCTTTGATGAGCAAAGAAATATTGGTTGTTGG
>NC_029788.2:83265321-83311527 GCF_000816755.2 Arachis ipaensis | reverse complement strand
TGAGAGTTCTTTCGTCTTGTTCATGAAAATTGGGTATGGCTCTTCTTGTACCTGACATACAAACAGAACATAAGAGCACACAAACCAGTTACACTTCAATCTACTGCTAGAATGAAGTTTTAGTTAGCTTAAGCAAAAATTCAAACAGTTAGTGGGTTAGTCAAAATTAAAGAAAAAGTGCTTGATCTAGAGTACCACCTCACTTAATCATTG
Source organism: Arachis ipaensis (assembly GCF_000816755.2). Classification (NCBI taxonomy): domain Eukaryota; kingdom Viridiplantae; phylum Streptophyta; class Magnoliopsida; order Fabales; family Fabaceae; genus Arachis; species Arachis ipaensis. The sequence goes on along the minus strand of NC_029788.2, from coordinate 83,311,314 downwards.
TCAATCTAATCAATCCCTGGCAACGGCGCCAAAAACTTGATGAGATATTTTGGTGAAAAATAAATTTCTCCCAAAACACCCAAAACTAACCGGCAAGTGCACCGGGTCGTATCAAGTCAATTAGCTTGCTTGTAGCTCAAGAAAGTGCATAATTCTAATGAAAACAAAAGAAAAAGACTAGTTAAAATAGGCTAGGATGACTTGTCATCACATGTTAGTAAAGGTTGAAGGCCTTTACATCCCCATTGATTTCATAATCCTAGATACTGGGAAGGATGAGGATGAATCCATCATCCTTGGAAGACCCTTCCTAGCCACAGCAAGAGGATCTGGCGTTGAACGCTAGAAACAAGCAGCATCCTGACGTTCAGACGCCAGGAATGCACACTGAGGAAAGCTGGCGCTGAACGCCAGAAACAAGCATAGAACTGGTGTTCAACGCCAGAAACATGCTCTATCTGGGCGTTGAACGCCCAGAACAAGCATCAATTCGGCGTTTAAATGCCAGAATTGCATGCAAAGGTATTTTACATGTCTCAATGGTGCAGGGATGTAAATCCTTGACACCTCAGGATCTGTGAATCCCACAGGATCATCTCAGCATCTGAGGACCCCACAGGATCCCCACCTACCTCTACTCATACTCTCCCCTCTTCTCATTCATCCTCTCTTCCCAATAAACACCTTTTCCCAAAACCCTTCACCAATCACCTCAATCTCTCTCTTCTTTATTACCCATTCACCACTCACATCCATCCACTCTTCCCCATAAACCTACCTCATAAAGCCCACCTACCTTCAAAATTCAAAATCACTTTCCCACCCAAACCCACCCCATATGGCCGAACCTTAACCCCTCTCCCTCCACTATATAAACCTCTCCATTCTTCTTCATTCTCACAGCCAAGAATAAGGTGATCCCCGAGGTCCCTTTCAAACTCAAGAAAAATGAGTATCCGGAGATCCGACATGAGATCCAAAGAAGAGGTTGGGAAGTTCTAACAAACCCCATCCAACAAGTCAGAATTCTAATGGTTCAAGAGTTCTATGCTAATGCATGGATCACTAGGAACCATGATCGAAGTAAGAACCCGAACCCAAAGAATTATCTCACCATGGTTCGGGGGAAATACTTAGATTTTACTCCGGAAAATGTGAGTTTGGCGTTCAACTTGCCAATGATGAAAGAGAACGCATGCCCCTACACAAGAAGAGTCAACTTTGATCAAAGGTTGGACCAAGTCCTCATGGACATATGTGTGGAAGGAGCTCAATGGAAGATTGACTCAAAAGGCAAACCGGTTCAACTGAGAAGACTGGACCTTAAGCCTATAGCTAGAGAATGGTTGGAGTTCATTCAACGCTCAATCATTCCCACTAGCAACCAGTCTGAAGTTACAATAGACCGGGCCATCATGATCCATAGCATCATGATTGGGGAGGAAGTGGAGGTTCATGAGATTATACCTCAAGAACTCTACAAGGTGGCAGACAAGTCCTCCACTATGGCAAGGTTAGCCTTTCCTCACCTCATTTGCCACCTATGAAATTCGGCTGGGATTGACATAGAGGGAGATATCCTCATTGAAGAGGACAAGCCCATCATTAAGAAAAGGATGGAGCAAACAAGAGAGCCTATTCATGGATCTCAAGAGACGCATGAAGAAGCTCATCACCAAGAAATCCCTGAGATGCCTCAAGGGATGCACTTTCCTCCATAGAATTTTTAGGAGCAAATCAACACCTCCCTAGGAGAATTAAGTTCCAACATGGGACAACTAAGTGTGGAACATCAAGATCACTCCATCATCCTCCATGAAATTAGAGAAGATCAAAGAGCAATGAGGGAGGAGCAACAAAGACAAGGAAGAGACATAGAAGAGCTCAAGGACATCATTGGTTCCTCAAGGAGAAAATGCCACCATCACTAAGGTGGACTCATTCCTTGTTCTCAAATTTTCTGTTTTTCGTTTTCTTTATGTTAAGTGCTTATCTATGTTAGTGTCTTATTACATGATCAATAGTATTTAGTAACTTTGTCTTAAAGTTATGAATGTCCTATGAATCCATCACCTCTCTTAAATGAAAAAATGTTTTTAATTCAAAAGAACAAGAAGTACGTGAGTTTTAAATTTATCCTTGAACTTAGTTTAATTATATTGATGTGGTGACAATACTTTTTGTTTTCTGAATGAATGCTTGAACAGTGCATATGTCTTTTGAAGTTGTTCTTTATGAATGTTAAATATGTTGGCTCTTGAAGAATAAGGAAAAAGGAGACATGTTATTTGATAATCTGAAAAATCATAAAAATAATTCTTGAAGCAAGAAAAAGCAGTGAATACAAAAGCTTGCAAAAAAAAAAAAGAAAAAAAAGAAAAATGGCGAAAAAAAAAGAGAAAAAGAAAAAGAAAAAGCAAGCAGAAAAAGCCAAAAGCTCTTTAAACCAAAAGGCAAGAACAAAAAGCCAATAGCCCTTAAAGCCAAAAGGCAAGGGTAATAAAAAGGATCCAAGGCTTTGAGCATCAGTGGATAGGAGGGCCAAAAGGAATAAAATCCTGGCCTAAGCGACTAAACCAAGCTGTCCCTAACCATGTGCTTGTGGCGTGAAGGTGTCAAGTGAAAACTTGAGACTGAGCGGTTAAAGTCAAGGTCCAAAGCAAAAAAAGAGTGTGCTTAAGAACCCTAGACACCTCTAATTGGGGACTTTAGCAAAGCTGAGTCACAATCTGAAAAGGTTCACCCAGTTATGTGTCTGTGGCATTTATGTATCCGGTGGTAATACTGGAAAACAAAGTGCTTAGGGCCACGGCCAAGACTCATAAAGTAGTTGTGTTCAAGAATCAACATACTGAACTAGGAGAATCAATAACACTATCTGAATTCTAAGTTCCTATAGATGCCAATCATTCTAAACTTCAATGGATAAAGTGAGATACCAAAACTATTCAAGAGGCAAAAAGCTACAAGTCCCGCTCATCTTATTGGGGCTATGTTTTATTGATATTTTGGAATTTATAGTATATTCTATTCTTTTCATCCTATTTGATTTTCAATTGCTTGGGGACAAGCAACAATTTAAGTTTGGTGTTGTTATGAGCGGATAATTTATACGCTTTTTGGCATTGGTTTTAGTATATTTTCAGTATGATTTAGTTAGTTTTTAGTATATTTTTATTAGTTTTTAATTAAAATTCATATTTTTGGACTTTACTATGAGTTTGTGTGTTTTTCTGTGATTTCAGGTATTTTCTGGCTGAAATTGAGGGACTTGAGCAAAAATTAGATTCAGAGGTTGAAGAAGGACTGATGATGCTATTAGATTCTGACCTCCCTGCACTCAAAGTTAATTTTCTGGAGCTACAGAACTTCAAATGGCGCGCTTTCAATTGAGTTGGAAAGTAGACATCCAGGGCTTTTCAGCAATATATAATAGTTCATATTTTGAATAAGGATTAATGATGTAAACTGGCGTTCAACGCCAGCTCCATGCTGCAGTCTGGCGTCCAGCGCCAGAAACAAGTTGCAAAGTGGAGTTCAACGCCAGAAACACATTACAAACTGGCGTTCAACTCCAAGAATGACCTCTCCACGTGTAAACTTCAAGCTCAGCCCAAGAATACACCTAGTGGGCCCCGGAAGTAGATTTCTACATCATTTACTCAATTCTGTAAACCCTAGTAACTAGTTTAGTATAAATAGGACTTTTTACTATTGTATTTACATCTTATGATTTTTAGTTCAACTTTGGATCATATTAATCACGTTTGGGGGCTGGCCATTCGGCCATTCCTGGACCTTCATCACTTATGTATTTTCAACGGTAGAGTTTCTGCAGTCCATAGATTAAGGTGTGGAGCTCTGCTGTTCCTCATGATTTAATGCAAAGTACTACTATTTTTCTATTCAATTCAACTTATTCCGCTTCTAAGATATCCATTCGCACCCAAGAACATGATGAATGTGATGATTATGTGATGCTCATCATCATTCTCACTTATGAACGCGTGCCTGACAAACACTTCCGTTCTACATGCAAACAAGCTAGAATGAGTATCTCTTTGATATCTAATACAGAGGAGCGAGTCCGAGATATTAGAATCTTCGTGGTATAAGTGAGAACCCATGGATGGCCATTCCTGAGATCCGGAAAGTCTAAACCTTGTCTGTGGTATTCCATGTAGGATCTGGGAAGGGATGGCTGTGACGAACTTCAAACTCGCGAGTGCTGGGCGTAGTGACAGACGCAAAGGAGGGTGAATCCTATTCCAGTATGATCGAGAACCTCCAGATGATTAGCCGTGCCGTGACAGAGTATTTGGACCTTTTTCACAGAGAGGAGGGGATGTAGCCATTGACAACGGTGATGCCTTACAGAAAGCTTGCCATGGAAAGGAGTAGGAATGATTGGATGAAGACATCAGGAAAGCAGAGGTTCAGAGGAACGAAAGCATCTCTATACGCTTATCTGAAATTCTCACCAATGATTTACATAAGTATTTCTATCTTTACTTTCTGTTTATTTATTATTATTATTCGAAAACTCCATAACCATTTGATATTCGCCTGACTGAGATTTACAAGATTACCATAGCTTGATTCATACCAACAATCTCCGTGGGATCGACCCTTACTCACGTAAGGTTTTATTACTTGGACGACCCAGTGCACTTGCTGGTTAGTTGTATCGAAGTTCTGAATGAAAAACGATTTATTAAGACGTGCGTACTGAGTTTTTGGTGCAGTTGCCTGAGATCACAATTTCGTGCACCAAGTTTTTGGCGCCGTTGCCGGGGACAATCAATTTCGAACAACAATTTCACAATTGTTTCCAGACCACAATGGTGCCAAGTTTTTAATCCGACAACAACACCAAGTTTTTGGCGCCGTTGCCGGGGATTGTTCGAGTTTGGACAACTGACGGTTCATCTTGTTGCTCAGATTAGGTAATTTTCTTCTTGTTTCAACTTTTATTTGGTTTTCAAAGACTTTTTCAAAAACTTTTCTTTGTTTTCGTTTTTCTTAAAATAAATTTTCAAAAAAAAATTTCTTCTTTTTCGTTTTTTCCAATTATTTTCAAAAAAATCCAAAAAAAAAAATTTTTAAAATCATAAAATCAAAAATATTTTTCTGTTTCTTGTTTGAGTCTAGAGTCAAGTTTTAAGTTTGGTGTCAATTGCATCTTTCTAATTTTCTAAAAAAAAAATTTCGAAAATTTCATGCATTGCATTCTTCATGATCTTCAAGTTGTTCTTGGCCAGTCTTCTTGTTTGATCTTCATATTTTCTTGTTTTGTGTCTTTTCTAGTTTTTCATATACATTTTCAATTTGTTAGTGTCTAAAGTTTGATAATTTCTAAGTTTGGTGTCTTGCATGATTTCTTTTCTTAAAAATTTTCAAAAATAAGTTCTTGGTGTTCATCTTAACATTCAAAGTGTTCTTGGTGTTCATCTTGACATTCAAAGTGTTCTTGCATGCATTGTGTGTTTTGATCCAAAATTTTCATGCATTGAGTCTTTTTGGTGTTTTTCTCTTTCTTCATTCAAAATTCAAAAATAAAAAAAAATATCTTTCCCTTATTTCCCTCATAAATTTCGAAAATTTGAGTTGACCTTTTCAAAACTTTTTAAAATTTAGTTATTTCTTATGAGTCAAATCAAATTTTCAATTTAAAAATATTATCTTTTCAAAATTTTTTTTCAAAAAATCAAATCTTTTTCATTTTTCTTATTTATTTTCGAAAATTTTAAAAATATTTTTCAAAAATCTTTTTCTTAATTTTACCTCATAATTTTCGAAAATATTATCAACAATTAATGTTTTGATTCAAAAATTTCAAGTTTGTTACTTTCTTGTTAAGAAAGATTTAAACTTTAAGTTCTAGAATCATATCTTGTGATTACTTGTGAGTCAAGTCATTAATTTTGATTTTAAAATTCAATTCTTTTTCAAAACTAATTTTAATCATATCTTTCTATCATATCTTTTTAAATTATATCTTTTTAAAAAAAATTGATTTTAAAATATCTTTTCTAACTTCTTATCTTCTTATCTTTTCAAAATTGATTTTCAAATCTTTTTCAACTAACTAATTGACTTTTTGTTTGTTTCTTATCTTTTTCAAAACCACCTAACTACTCTTCCCTCTCTAATTTTTGAAAATACCTCCCTCTTTTTCAAAAATTCTTTTTAATTAATTAATTGTTTTAAATTTTAATTTTAATTTTATTTCCCCTTTAATTTTCAAAAATCATCAACTCCTTTTCAAAAATTATTTTCGAAAATTTCTCTCTCTCATCTTTTTCTATTTATTTAATTACTTACTAACACTTCTCTCCATCTCATATCTCTGCTCCTATCCTCACCCTTGTGTTTGAATTATCCATTCTTTTTCACTCTTATTCCCTTTCTTCCTCTACTAACAATAAGGAACCTCTTTACTGTAACATAGAGGATTCCTCTTCTTTTCTTGTTCTCTTCTCTTTCATATGAGCAGGAACAAGGAAATGGGCATTCTTGTTGAAGCTGATCCAGAACCTGAAAGGACTCTGAAGAGGAAACTAAGAGAAGCTAAAATACAACAATCCAGAGACAACCTTACTGAAATTTTCGAACAAGAAAAGGAGATGGCAGCCGAACCTAGCTACAACAATGCAAGGAGGATGCTTGGTGACTTCACTGCACCTAATTCCAATTTACATGGAAGGAGCATCTCAATCGCTGCCATTGGAGCAAACAATTTTGAGCTTAAACCTCAATTAGTTTCTCTAATGCAACAGAACTGCAAGTTTCATGGACTTCCATCTGAAGATCCTTTTCAGTTCTTAACTGAATTCTTGCAGATCTGTGATACTGTTAAGACCAATGGGGTTGACCCTGAGGTCTACAGGCTTATGCTTTTCCCATTTGCTGTAAGAGACAGAGCTAGAGTATGGTTGGACTCTCAACCTAAAGATAGCCTGAACTCTTAGGATAAGCTGGTCACGGCTTTCTTAGCCAAGTTCTTTCCTCCTCAAAGGCTTAGTAAGCTTAGAGTGGATGTTCAAACCTTCAGACAGAAAGAAGGTGAATCCCTCTATGAAGCTTGGGAGAGATACAAGCAACTGACCAAAAAGTGTCCTTCTGACATGCTTTCAGAATGGACCATCCTAGATATATTCTATGATGGTCTGTCTGAATTAGCTAAGATGTCGTTGGATACTTCTGCAGGTGGATCCATTCACCTAAAGAAAACACCTGTAGAAGCTCAAGAACTCATTGACATGGTAGCTAATAACCAGTTCATGTACACTTCTGAGAGGAATCCTGTGAGTAATGGGACGCTTCAGAAGAAAGGGAGTTCTTAAAATTGATACTCTGAATGCCATATTGGCTCAGAATAAAATATTGGCTCAGCAAGTCAATATGATCTCTCAGAGTCTGAATGGATTGAAGGAAGCATCCAACAATACTCAAGAGGCATCTTTTGAAGAAGAGGCTTATGATCCTGAGAACCCTGGAATAGCAGAGGTAAACTACATGGGTGAACTCTATGGGAACACCTATAACCCCTCATGGAGAAATCACCCAAATTTCTCATGGAAGGATCAACAAAAGCCTCAACAAGGCTTTAATAATGGTGGAAGAAACAGGTTTAACAATAGTAAACCGTTTCCATCATCCACTCAGCAACAGACAGAGAATTCTGAGCAGAATCCATCTAGCTTGGCAAACATAGTCTCTGATCTATCTAAGGCCACTCAAAGTTTCATGAATGAAACAAGGTCCTCCATTAGAAATCTGGAAGCACAAGTGGGCCAGCTAAGTAAAAGGATCACTAAAAACCCTCCTAGTACTCTCCCAAGCAATATAGAAGAAAATCTAAAAGGAGAGTGCAAGGCCATTGAAATGACCATCATGGCCGAAACCACAAAAGAGGAGGAGGACGTGAATCCCAGTGAGGAAGACCTCCTGGGACGTCCAGAGATCAATAAGGAGTTTCCCTCTGAGGAACCAAAGGACTCTGAGGCTCATCTAGAGACCATAGAGATTCAATTAAACCTCTTTATGCCATTCATGAGCTCTGATGAGTATTCTTCTTCTAAAGAGAATGAAGATGTTACTGAAGAACAAGTTGCCAAGTACCTTGGTGCTATCATGAAGCTGAATACCAAATTATTTGGTAATGAGACTTGGGAAGATGAACCTCCCTTGCTCACCAATGAACTGAGTGATCTGGATCAACTGAGATTGCCTCAGAAGAAACAGGATCCCTGAAAGTTCTTAATACCTTGTACCATAGGCACCATGACCTTTGAGAAGGCTCTATGTGACCTTGGGTCAGGGATAAACCTCATGCCACTCTCTATAATGGAGAAACTGGGAATCTTTGAGGTACAAGCTGCTAGAATCTCGTTAGAGATGGCAGACAATTCCAGAAAACAGGCTTATGGACAAGTAGAGGACATGTTAGTAAAGGTTGAAGGCCTTTACATTCCTGTTGATTTCATAATCCTAGATACTGGGAAGGATGAGGATGAATCCATCATCCTTGGAAGACCCTTCCTAGCCACAGCAAGAGCTGTGATTGATGTGGGCAGAGGAGAATTGATCCTTCAACTAAATGAGGACAACCTTGTGTTTAAAACTCAAGGATCTCTCTCTGTAACCATGGAGAGGAAGCATGAAAAGCTTCTCTCACTGCAGAGTCAACCAGAGCCCCCATAGTCAAACTCTAAGTTTGGTGTTAGGAGGCCACAACCAAACTCTAAGTTTGGTGTTAAACTCCCATATCCAAACTCTAAGTTTGGTGTTGGGAAGTCTCAACAATGCTCTGAATATCTGTGAGGCTCCATGAGAGCCCACTGTCAAGCTATTGACATTAAAGAAGCGCTTGTTGGGAGGCAACCTAATTTTTATTTATCTTATTTTCATTCTTATTGTTCTTTCATGTTTTATTAGGTTCATGATCATGTGGAGTCACAAAATAAATAGAAAAATTAAAAACAGAATAAAAAATAGCAGAAGAAAAATCACACCCTGGAGGAAGGACTTACTGGCGTTTAAACGCCAGTAAGGAGCATCTTGATGGCGTTCAACGCCAGAACAGAGCATGGATCTGGCGTTGAACGCCAGAAACAAGCAGCATCCTGGCGTTCAGATGCCAGGAATGCACACTGAGGAAAGCTGGCGCTGAACGCCAGAAACAAGCATAGAACTGGCGTTCAACACCAGAAACATGCTGCATCTGGTCGTTGAACGCCCAGAACAAGCATCAATTCGGTGTTTAAATGCCAGAATTGCATGCAAAGGCATTTTACATGTCTCAATGGTGCAGGGATGTAAATCCTTGACACCTCAGGATCTGTGGACCCCACAGGATCATCTCAGCATCTGTGGATCCCACAGGATCCCCACCTACCTCTACTCATACTCTCCCCTCTTCTCATTCATCCTCTCTTTCCAATAAACACCTTTCCCCAAAACCCTTCACCAATCACCTCAATCTCTCTCTTCCTTATTACCCATTCACCACTCACATCCATCCACTCTTCCCCATAAACCTACCTCATAAAGCCCACCTACTTTCAAAATTCAAAATCACTTTCCCACCCAAACCCACCCCATATGGCCGAACCTTAACCCCTCTCCCTCAACTATATAAACCTCTCCATTCTTCTTCATTCTCACACAACACAACCCTCTCATCCCCTTCTTGGCCGAAACACAACCCTCTCTCCCTCTCTTCCATATCTTCTTCTTCTTCTTCTTTTCTTTCTTCTCTTGCTCGAGGGCGAGCAATATTCTATGTTCGGTGTGGTAAAAGCATAAGCTTTTTGTTTTTCCATTACCATTGATGGCACCTAAGACTGGAGAATCCTCTAGAAAAGGGAAAGGAAAGACAAAAGCTTCCACCTCCGAGTCATGGGAGATGGAAAGATTCATCTCCAAAGCCCATCAAGACCACTTCTATGATGTTGTGGCCAAGAAGAAGGTGATCCCCGAGGTCCCTTTCAAACTCAAGAAAAATGAGTATACGGAGATCCGACATGAGATCCAAAGAAGAGGTTGGGAAGTTCTAACAAACCCCATCCAACAAGTCAGAATTCTTATGGTTCAAGAGTTCTATGCTAATGCATGGATCACTAGGAACCATGATCGAAGTAAGAACCCGAACCCAAAGAATTATCTCACCATGGTTCGGGGGAAATACTTAGATTTTACTCCGGAAAATGTGAGGTTGGCGTTCAACTTGCCAACGATGGAAGAGAACGCACGCCCCTACACAAGAAGAGTCAACTTTGATCAAAGGTTGGACCAAGTCCTCATGGACATATATGTGGAAGGAGCTCAATGGAAGATTGACTCAAAAGGCAAACCGGTTCAACTGAGAAGACTGGACCTTAAGCCTGTAGCTAGAGAATGGTTGGAGTTCATTCAACGCTCAATCATTCCCACTAGCAACCGGTCTGAAGTTACAATAGACCGGGCCATCATGATCCATAGCATCATGATTAGGGAGAAAGTGGAGGTTCATGAGATTATACCTCAAGAACTCTACAAGGTGGCTGACAAGTCCTCCACTATGGCAAGGTTATCCTTTCCTCACCTCATTTGCCACCTATGAAATTCGGCTGGGATTGACATAGAGGGAGATATCCTCATTGAAGAGGACAAGCCCATCATTAAGAAAAGGATGGAGCAAACAAGAGAGCCTATTCATGGATCTCAAGAGACGCATGAAGAAGCTCATCACCAAGAAATCCCTGAGATGCCTCAAGGGATGCACTTTCCTCCACAGAATTTTTGGGAGCAAATCAACACCTCCCTAGGAGAATTAAGTTCCAACATGGGACAACTAAGGGTGGAACATCAAGATCACTCCATCATCCTCCATGAAATTAGAGAAGATCAAAGAGAAATGAGGGAGGAGCAACAAAGACAAGGAAGAGACATAAAAGAGCTCAAGGACATCATTGGTTCCTCAAGAAGAAAATGCCACCATCACTAAGGTGGACTCATTCCTTGTTCTCAAATTTTCTGTTTTTCATTTTCTTTATGTTAAGTGCTTATCTATGTTAGTGTCTTATTACATGATCATTAGTATTTAGTAACTTTGTCTTAAAGTTATGAATGTCCTATGAATCCATCACCTCTCTTAAATGAAAAATGTTTTTAATTCAAAAGAACAAGAAGTACGTGAGTTTTGAATTTATCCTTGAACTTAGTTTAATTATATTGATGTGGTGACAATACCTTTTGTTTTCTGAATGAATGCTTGAACAGTGCATATGTCTTTTGAAGTTGTTCTTTATGAATGTTAAATATGTTGGCTCTTGAAGAATAAGGAAAAAGGAGACATGTTATTTGATAATCTGAAAAATCATAAAAATGATTCTTGAAGCAAGAAAAAGCAGTGAATACAAAAGCTTGCAAAAAAAAAAGAAAAATGGCGAAAAAAAAGAGAAAAAGAAAAAGAAAAAGCAAGCAGAAAAAGCCAAAAGCTCTTCAAACCAAAAGGCAAGAGCAAAAAGCCAATAGCCCTTAAAACCAAAAGGCAAGGGTAATAAAAAGGATCCAAGGCTTTGAGCATCAGTGGATAGGAGGGCCAAAAGGAATAAAATCCTTGCCTAAGCGACTAAACCAAGCTGTCCCTAACCATGTGCTTGTGGCGTGAAGGTGTCAAGTGAAAACTTGTGACTGAGCGGTTAAAGTCAAGGTCCAAAGCAAAAAAAGAGTGTGTTTAAGAACCCTGGACACCTCTAATTGGGGACTTTAGCAAAGCTGAGTCACAATCTGAAAAGGTTCACCCAGTTATGTGTCTGTGGCATTTATGTATCCGGTGGTAATACTGGAAAACAAAGTGCTTAGGGCCACGGCCAAGACTCATAAAGTAGTTGTGTTCAAGAATCAACATACTGAACTAGGAGAATCAATAACACTATCTGAATTCTAAGTTCCTATAGATGCCAATCATTCTGAACTTCAATGGATAAAGTGAGATGCCAAAACTATTCAAGAGGCAAAAAGCTACAAGTCCCGCTCATCTGATTGGGGCTATATTTCATTGATATTTTGGAATTTATAGTATATTCTGTTCTTTTTATCCTAAATGATTTTCAGTTGCTTGGGGACAAGCAACAATTTAAGTTTGGTGTTGTGATGAGCGGATAATTTATACGCTTTTTGGCATTATTTTTAGTATATTTTCAGTATGATTTAGTTAGTTTTTAGTATATTTTTATTAGTTTTTAATTAAAATTCACATTTCTGGACTTTACTATGAGTTTGTGTGTTTTTCTATGATTTCAGGTATTTTCTGGCTGAAATTGAGGGACTTGAGCAAAAATCAGATTCAGAGGTTGAAGAAGGACTAATGATGCTGTTGGATTCTGACCTCCCTGCACTCAAAGTGAATTTTCTAGAGCTACAGAACTCTAAATGGCACACTTCTAATTGCGTTGGAAAGTAGACATCCAGGGCTTTCCATCAATATATAAAAGTCCATACTTCGAATAAGGATTGACAACGTAAACTGGCGTTCAACGCCAGCTCCATGCTGTAGTCTGGCGTCCAACACCAGAAACAAGTTGCAAAGTGGAGTTCAACGCCAGAAACACGTTACAAACTGGCGTTCAACTCCAAGAATGACCTCTCCACGTGTAAACTTCAAGCTCAGCCCAAGCACACACCAAGTGAGCCCTGGAAGTGGATTTCTACATCATTTACTCAATTATGTAAACCCTAGTAACTAGTTTAGTATAAATAGGACTTTTTACTATTATATTTACATCTTATGATTTTTAGTTCAACTTTGGATCATATTGATCACATTTGGGGGCTAGCCATTCGGCCATGCCTGGACCTTCATCACTTATGTATTTTCAACGGTAGAGTTTCTGCACTCCATAGATTAAGGTGTGGAGCTCTGCTGTTCCTCATGATTTAATGCAAAGTACTACTGTTTTTCTATTCAATTCAACTTATTCCGCTTCGCGTACTGAGTTTTTGGCACCGTTGCCTGAGATCACAATTTCGTGCACCAGAGTTCTTTTTTTTTTCAAGAAAGAAAATGCCATGTATTTCAAGTCTTCATTTCAACATAAATAAAAGTAGAGTTTGTCCCCATAAGAGTCACTGTGAGTTGTGCAAAAACAATGAGAGAGACCAAGGCCAAGATGGATTATCAAACAAACTAAGAATTAAGAAACTAAGTGTAGAACCTTGTATGAACTAAAAAGAAAATGAGTCATGGTAGAGCAACTAGTCCTAGAAGGTATAACCAGGGAAGGCCAAAGGGTGTTCCTTGAATATCCATAGAACCAAGAGGTAGTAAGCAATAAAGACCCAAGGCTTTGAGCATCAACTACTGGGATAGAAAAAAAAAGAAGAAACATTAAAAAGCTCAAAAAGAATTTAAGATCTTAGTAGATGCTTGTGGTGAAGATGTGTCAAGAAGAGACCTGGACAAGTAAATTCTTAGGGGTGTCTCAACACCTAGTACCCTAAAACTAACTGGTTTGGGAGTGCTAATTGAAAGCTTAAATAAAGGGTTGTCTTGAGATAAAACACTTAGAGTCGTGGTCAAGAAAGCAAAACAATCCTTACTACTTCAAGGTGACAATCAATAGAAAGGACCCCTAAGGCCTATACCTGAAAGAACCCTCAAGGATCCAAGAGCTTCCCATGACATTAAAATATTCATACATGTGTTGAACACTTAGTCTTACTCTTAGTTGTACTGCAATCACTCAAAGCCAAGGCCTCAAGTTATAAAGGTTTACTCACATTGATTTGCTTGGGACAAGCAAAACTTAAGTTTGGTGTTGTGATGACTTGCATCATCTACCCTTTTTTCTTGCATAAAGAAGACCATAAAAGAGCATAAATCTCATTTGATCAGTACAATTCATGCATTATTTGATGAATATTATGGTACACTACTTTGAGATGAGTTGTGCTGAATTTCAGGTGAGAAAAGCATCAAAAATTGGGTAGAAGACAAACAAGAAGCTAGGCGTGTGAAATTGGCGTGCCATTTGAAGCAAACGCCACAAAAATGCACTGGCGTGGCACGCCAGGAGCTGGGCGTGGCACGCCAGTACTAAAGTCCAGAGAAGAAGTCCAAGCATGCATGTGGGCGTGGCACGCCAGAGACTGGGCGTGGCACGCTAATACAAAATTCCAAAGAGCTACAATGGAAGACACAAAAGGGGCGTGGCACTCCAAGTTGGCGTAACACGCCTGGCCCATCAATTACTATAGGCGTGCAACTTGAGCAAAGGGGCGTGGCACGCCAACTCACTATTCCAAGAAGAACCTTCACTATGGCGTGCCACTTGGTGTCGAAGGCATGGCACGCCAGCCCCAAGAAGTCACTTGGGCGTGCCACTTGAGAACCCAGGCGTGGCACGCCAAGCTTGAAGAGTTCAAAAATCCATGGGCGTGCCACTTGAGCAGCATGGCGTGGCACGCTGGTACAACAATCCAGAGAAGGGGCTGAAGGCAATTGAAGACTGGGCATGCCACTTGAGTAACCAGGCGTGGCACGCCAATGCACAAAGGACCAAAAGCAAAGACTGGGCATGCCACTTGGTATCGAAGGCGTGGCACGCCAACCTTAGCATTTTACTATGGCGTGCCACTTGAAGACTGAGGTGTGGGATGCCAACTACTGGAACCAAGACAAGATCATGGGCGTGGCACGCCAGCCTTTAGGTGTAGCACGCCAGTACAAGTTTCCAGAGGCAAAGAGAAGTGAGAAAGGCAAGGGGCGTGCCACTTGAGTTCGAAGGCGTGGCACGCCAAGGTTGAGAGAGGGACGAGCGTGCCACTTGAAGGAGTAGGCGTGGGATGCCAAGCTAGAAATGAAGGGCACGTGACATGCTAGAGAAGCGCCAGTCACACGCCAGCTAAGAAGTCATGCTTATTGAGTGTTTTCTTTTCCCTCCAAAATGTAATTTTCCTTTTTCACTTTTGTAATTCTTTTATTTTACTAGAAGTAGTATAAATACCCCCAAGGAGTACTGAAGAAGGGAGTTAAGCAGTCAGTTTTAGATCCACTTTTACACTTCACTTTTGAATACTTTTTGAGCCATGAGTAGCTAACTTCCCTCTCATTGAGTGAGGGAGCTCTGTTGTACTTGATGGATTGATGATAGTGAAATCCTTCTTCTCTTCATCTTCTCTTTGATTTTCTAGAAGGAATTTCGTTCGTAAAGCTTAGTATTCAATCATCTTGGGAAAGAGATTGAATGCAATTGGGTTTCATGGGAACCTTGGGAAAGGAAACATGAAACCATGCTTGAAATCCCTTCTCACACTAGAGTAGAATCTGGGTTTTGGTGTTTGGATATGTGACATATAATCCTCCCTCTACTTGGACCTATAATGGTGTGTGGTATAATCAGGGAACAAGCATATCTTTCTTCATGAGCAATTAGACCAAGGAATTGGCTATTGATCAAGATCTGAGAGATTGAGTCACCAAGGGATTGGGGCTCAATCAATCATGATTGCCAAGAGGTCAATGAGTTGCATGATTGAAGGGGATATAAGCTAGATTCGATCTAAAGAGACAATATCTCCCAATCTCAATGAATTTCCCCATTCTTATCTACCCATTTCTTTACTGCTTATTTTTACATTCAGCAATTCCCCATTCCCATTTACATTCAAGTCATTTATGATTCTGCCCTTTACTTTCTGTCATTTATATTTCTACACTTTATTGCTTTTCTTTATATTCTAGTCATTTATATTTATGTCATTTACAATTCTGCACTCTACAATCCTATTGATCCGCTTGACTAATTCATCAATTGATTAAAACTGCTCGAATTTGCTAATCTCTGTGGATACGATCCCACTCCACTGTGGGTTATTACTTGAGGATAATTTTGGTGCACTTGCCAAAAGGACTAATTCACCAATTTTGAATGGGGTGTGAATTCCAGTCATCAACAGGTTTGGAATTACTCATACTAAACCTCTCTAAAACCTTCTCAATATATTTCTGCTGTGACAACCACAGTTTTCCATTCTTCCTGTCACGAGTGATACTCATACGAAGGATTTTCTTTGCAAGACCCAAATCCTTCATAGCAAAGGATCTGTTCAAGTCTTTCTTAAGACTTTCAATCTTTTTAGTGTCATGACCAAACATGTCATCAACATAAAGCAAGAGAATTATAAAATCACCATCAGAGAATTTCTTAACATACAGACAATGATCAAAAGAACTCTTACTATACCCATGACCTTCCATGAAGGAATCAAACTTCTTGTACCACCTTGGCGCTTGCTTCAGCCTATATAAGCTCTTCTTCAACTTGCATACAAGATGCTCCTTTCCTTTAACCTTGAAACCCTCTGGTTGCTCCATATATATTTCTTTATCTATGTCACCGTGAAGGAATGCAGTCTTCACATCAAGCTGCTCAACCTCTAAATTCAAGCTAGTCGCCAATCCAAGCACAACTCGAATAGAGGACATCTTCACAACTGGAGAGAAAATCTCCTCAAAATCAATACCTTTCTTTTGCTCAAAGCCTTTCACAACCAATCGAGCTTTGTACTTTGGTCGTGAGACATTTTCATCCGCTTTCAATTTGAACACCCATTTATTCTTGAATGCTCTCTTACCCTTCGGCAACTTCACTAATTCAAAAGTGTGATTCTCATGCAAGGATTTCATTTCTTCTTGCATAGCCTTCAACCAATCTTCCTTATGCTCATCAGACATAGCTTTCTGGTAGCTCTCTGGCTCTCCAATCTCAGTGTTCATCACATACTCATGAAGAGAGTATTTTTTGAGAAGGATGACGCTCTCTAGTAGATCTTCTAAATTCAGGCTCAACTGGTGGTTCAGGTGGAACTTCAACATTTGGCACCTCAGGTTGAGGTGTAGGTTCATCATAAAAATTATCACCATCATTATCAACTTGTACATCTTCCCCATCAACAGGAGGTCTAGTGGAAGGACCAGGTTCATCATCAGCAGAACGTCTAACAGTTATTAGCTTATTTGTCTTCTCAAGCTCTTCAATAGTTTGGTCTTCAAGAAAAATCACATCTCAGTTCTAATTATCTTCTTGCTCACCGGATCCCATAATCTGTAACCAAAGTCTTCGTGACCATAACCCATGAAGATACATTGCTTTGACTTTCCATCAAGTTTAGACCTTTCATCTCTTGGAATGTGAACAAAAGCCCTGCAACCAAACCCTCGCAAGTGACTATAGGAGACATCTTTCCCTCTCCAAACTTTCTCTGGAACATCACCATTTAGTGGAACTGAAGGAGAAAAATTGATCAGATCTACTGCAGTCCTCATCGCTTCACCCCAAAAGGACTTAGGCAACTTTGCATAAGAGAGCATACACCTGACTCTATCATTGATAGTGCGATTCATTCTCTCTGCAACTCCATTATGTTGAGGAGTCTTAGGAACCGTCTTCTCAAGCTTGATTCCATGTCCTTTACAATACTCTTCAAATGGATTATTCACCACCATTATCTGCTCGAACACATTTCAATTTCCTTCCTATTTCTCTTTCAACACTTAAATGAAAGTGTTTGAATATTCCGAGAACCTGGTCTTTAGATTTCAAAACAAAAGCCCATACTTTTTGAGAATAATCATCAATAAAAGTAACAAAATATGATGCACCACCTAGTGTCTTAGCATCCATAGTGCAAACATCAGTGTGAACTAAATCTAGAACATGTGATCTCCTATGAGGTCCAGAATTATAAAATGATACTCTAGCATGCTTTCTAACAAAACAATGAGTGCAAGTATTTAAAGTTGTACCTTTCACTGGAAGTGAGTGCTTCTTGACCAAGACGTATGTGCCACAAATCAGAAGAGGAATCATCAGCTATATTCACTTCTTCTTTGCACAACTTTGATTGCAACCAATAGAGAGTAGTGAGACTATTATCTTCTCTAGCAACAATAAGAGCCCCTTTGGTAATCTTGCATTTTCCACTACCAAAGGAAGTGCAATACCCCTCTTGATCCAATGCCTTCATAGAAATAAGATTGAACCGCATATCTGGCGCATGCCTAACATTCTTCAACTGCAACTTGCATCCCATATTGGTTTCAAGCCACAAATTACCCATAAAAATTATATCACACACTCCTTTATCTCCCAATTTGATCTTGCCAAAATTTCCAGCAGTATAAGAAGTGAAAAATTCACGTCTCAGAGTGACATGACATGAGACACCAGAGTCCATAATCCAAGTGGAATCATCACAGACAATATTCACATAATTTTCATCATATGTGATAAGAACATCTTCATAAACAATAGCAGCAGTCTCTTTATCACTATCTTTACATTTGTCTTTATTTCTTCCCATTGATTGTTCTCTTTTTAAGAACCTACAATACCTCATGATATGTCCCGACTTGCCACAATGGTGACAAATGAACTCTTTTCTTGACTTGTACTTTCCTCTTGACTTGCTTTGACTCTCTGACCTGTCAAAACTGTGAGGTTTTCTAATTTGACTTCTCCCCCGTGACTCTGAAACAAGTGCTTCTGACTGGGAGGAGGTATTTGTCAAATCTCGCTCTTTTCTTCTGGCTTCTTCATTTAACATACTCTCTTTAACCATTGCTAACGTGGTACACGGAATCGCGATCTCACACTTTCCTCACAACTCCATGCAGCTGACCAGCAAGTGCACTGGGTCATCCAAGTAATACATTATGTGAGTAAGGGTCGATCCCACAGAGATTGTCGGCTTGAAGCAAGCTATGGTCATCTTGTAAATCTCAGTCAGGTGGATTCAATTGATTATGAGGTTTTGATAATTAAAATATAAATAAAACATAAAATAAGATAAAGTTACTTATGTAATTCATTGGTGGGAATTTCAGATAAGCGTCTGGAGATGCTTTGTTGCTTTGGATCTCTGTAGCTCAAGTTATGCTCCATTGAAGAGGGTAATGTCAGCCTGCCAAAATTGCAGGCGTTTTTGGTGAACACGCCTTTGTTTCCAGTGTTGCCAACGTGCTCAGATTCTGAAGCTCTAAATGAAGCCGGCTTTTGAAGCTTCAAATGAATGCCAAACCCATACTATGATATATCGTTGGAAAGCTTTGAATGTCTAATTTCCAATGATGTTGAGATTTCATCATTTAAAGCTCTAGAGCTCAAGATATACTCCATGGAAGATGAAGAGGTCAGCTGGCCTTACTATAGGTTGATACCATGTTCATCTATGAACTTTCGGGCCAATTTTCTCCCTCAAATTTAATGTCCACCATATATTGCAATATATGCTTGGAAAGCTCTTGATCCCTACTTTCTAATGCAACTAGAATCACCTCAATTAGAGCTTTGTAGCTCCAGTTATGCATCCTTGAAGAAGGTAAGGACAAGCTGCCTTGGTTGGGGCATTTTTACCAAACACGCTAGTGCCAACGTGCTAGTGAACTCCCCTAGCCCAAATTTTTGGCCTTGGCGTTGTTGCTGGAGTTTCCAAGGAACACGCCAGTTCATCACTTGCCTTGGCAACGCTCTCGAGCTTCCTTGGTTCATTCATGCTTCCTTGAGTTTCAATCTTCATGTTCTTGTTTTTAGGGCCTAAAGATGACTCTGATTCGAGCTTCCATTTCATGCTTCACTATGGACTATTATATATCGTTGAAAAGCTCTAAATGTCAAATTTTCAACGCAACTAAAGACATCTCAATTGAATCTTCCTATCTCAAGTTATGCATCCTTGAAGGAGGCAAGGTCAGGTTGCCAACTTTGCTGGAGTTGTTGGTGAAGTTGCCATCAAACACTCTAGTGACTCCCTGCTTGCCTTGGCCTTGGCTTTGTTGTTGGTGTTGTTGATGAACACGCCAGTTCATCCTCTGCTTGGCAATGCTCTTCAAGCTCTTCCTTGCTCTGCTCCAAGATCCTGGCGTTGTTGCCAGCGTTGTCAAGGAACACGCTAGCCTTCCCCCAAGTTGGCAACATGCACTCTGCCTTCCAAGAAGCCAAATTCTTGCAAGGGTGTTCATGCTCTTCCTGGAGTTAAGTCTCAATGGCATTGCTAACTTGAATTTGGAGTTGGCAACGCCCTCAACTTCTTCCTCCTAGCTCCAGGGCTCTTTGCTTCACCTATCATCAACCAAACACATGCATCAAAGCCTTGCTAAATCACAAGATTTTGCATCATTCATAACATCAAACAATTCTTGCATAAATCTCATGAAAATGCACATAATTAACAATGTTTGATTGAATCAAGGCATGCATACAATTCTCATCCAAATACTTGCTTATTGTCTAAGAAAATGCATGAAACCAACCTAAAGCATACAAAAAATGGCTAGTAAAACTAGCCAAGATGCCCTGGCATCACAACACCAAACTTAAATCTTGCTTGTCCCCAAGCAAGAAAGGAACTATGCACAAAGAACTCTCTTAATTGGAATGTATTGAAGAATTGCTTATGATGCCTTAGTGGGTGAAGTGATTAAGTGATAGTGGGGTGACTCCAATTTATATGCTTATGCAAGGATTCCAGTGCTCATTAGTCCTTACATTTTGGAAGTCTTAGATCTTAGGACTTTCATTCAAATGATATTATGGAAGTCTCTTTATAGATAATCACCCTGAAGCAGCTTATAGTTTTTGTGTCTTGGCCTTGACTCTAAGTGTCATGTCTCAAAGCGGCTCTTTAGATAAGCTTTCAATCAATACTCCCAAACCAGTTGATTTTAAGGTATTAGGTGTTGAAGCACCACTTAGGATTTACTTTCTCAAGCCTCTCTCTTTGACACAAATCCACCACAAGCATTTAACTAGGACAATAACTCTTTGAGTTCTTGTTTCTTTCTTTTTCTTCCTAGTAATTGATGCTCAGAGCCTTGAGCTTGTCCTTTGTTTTTCTTTTTCTTTTGTTTTCTTTTGTTACTACTTCTTGGATTAATAGATGTTTGAGACATTTCATAATACTTCTCTAAACTTCATTTCCTGTCTATGAGCTCCCATGCAAGTTTTCACAAACATGTAACCTCAATACACAATCATACAATCAGAACCTCCACTCCTCTTAATCTTTTACTTGCCCCAAGATTTATTAAATTCTTCAGCATTTTCCTTTCAAAAGAATTATTTCTTTGTTGCATTCTTAGAGATATTGGGTGCAAGTAAAATTCAAGATGATAATCATGATATCATAGCAACATGTTACAAATCAAATACCAAATTATGCTTATTCACAAGGAGTAATTACACATGCATACAAAGAAAATGGAAGACAGTCATGCAATTTAAAGTGCTGAAAATAAATAAGAGGAAAAGGAACTTTACCACCTTGTATTTTATCTTCATTGTTGTTGTCATTTTCCTCCTACTCTTCCACCTCCCACACCAAACTTAGAATGATTGCTTGTCCTCAAGCAATAATTAAAACAGTGGTGATGGGGTTTATGATGGGTCATGAGTGTCTTTAACAATGGAGTGTTAGTAGTACATGTGTTCAAGCAAGAGAAATAAAAAAATGACAATGAAGGCACAAGAAACAGAGACATTGATTGCAAAAACAAGTAGGGTGTGCATGATACATTGCATGAAAGATAAGTGGCACACCAAACTTAGTGTGACAATTTCACTTGGAATTGATGCAAGTATCCAGGAAAGATTGGAAACAAATTTTGTTGCATAGCAACACCAAACTTAGAATGCAATCATATGCCAATTTATTTGGAATGAAACTACGCAAAAGAAACTATTGTATGTTAATAACACAATCACCAAAAGAAAAGATTGTCATGAGTAAGGATTTCTTGGTGAGGCATTAACATAAATAGTTGGGGACAATAGAAGAAAGTATTAAAAAAAATGACTAAAACAAAGAGAAAGAAAAAGTGTCTAATCTAGGTAATCAACCACCAGTAGATTGTTAATCACAATTAATCCCCGGCAACGGCGCCAAAAACTTGATGCGCGAAAAATTAAGAAATTTCACGTATTTACTACCGGCAAGTATACCAGATTGTATCAAGTAATAAAACTCACTTAGAGTGAGGTCGATTCCACGAGGATTAACGGATTAAGCAATCTATAGTAAATTGATTATTCTAGTTAGACAATCATTTTGGAGTGATGAGCAAACAACAGGACGTGTAAATAACATGAAGATAAAGGAAAGCAATAAATTGCAAGGAAAATAAATGACATGAATGTAAAGTACTGGAAAGTAAAATTGCAAGAAAGTAAAGAACATCAAAGTAAAGTTCAGGGGAAATAAAATGCTGAAAAGTAAAGTACAAGGAAGTAAAAAAAATGTAAAAAAGTAAATGACAGAAAGTAAAGATGGAAAGCATAAGGGATTAGAGATGTTGATTCCTCATGAATTAATGGGTCTCACTCCTTCTCAATCATGTAAGGTAGATCCATGGCGGATTATGAGTAATTAAACCCCAATCTCTTGGTGATTTAATTTCTCTTCATATAATCAATTGCCAATCTCTTGATCTAATTACTCATGAGAAGAGGTGAAGTTCAATTTCTAATCCAAAAGCCACACAACCCTCAAGACCTCAACTCAAAGAGATTATATGTCACGTACCAACTAAGAGTGTATTGATCAAGAGAATTATGAGAGAAGAGCCTCAAACTGAATTCCATGATCCCTCTCTCGAGGCTCACATGAAATTCAAGTAGACTCAATCCCCCTCTCGGTGGTGATTGAATCTTTGAAGCACAAAAGCTCTTTCTTAGGAAAAAAAATAAACATGATTTCTAATCTCATACTACATAAATCCAAAGACCCCAATATTAGAGAGGTTACATGTCACAATACCAACTCTAAATCAAAATCAACTTCATTATGCCATGAGAGCTCAAACTGAATCCTATGATCCCTCTCTCAAGGTTCACAATAGGATTCTAATAGATCCAAGGATCTTTGAAGAACAAAACTCTCTTGCAAGAATTCTAATAGATATCCAACTATGAAGATAGAGTGAAGAAGAGAAGGAGAAATAAACATCAATTCAATCAAAATTGAAACAGAGCTCATTTTCCAAATGCAAAGGGAATTAAGTGATCATTGCTCTCAAATGAAAACTAAATTGCATGAAATTTAAGTGCATGAAAATAAAGAGTGAGAATTCAAAACAGAAATTGAAAATTCAAGAATTCATAAATGAAAATTACAAAGTAAACTAAACTACTACTAAGGAAGAAGAGAAGAGGAAGGGAAGAGGAGTGTATGAAGGGGAGGGGTCCGAAGACCCACTCCCAGTGGAGTGTGCCAATGAAGTGTGTGTGTGTGTGATCTCCTCCCAGCGCTCTTTAATTCTATGAAACTATGGCCTTTATATAGGTTTTCCTAAATTACAAATTGAAATGAAATTAAAAGAAAATTACAAACAAAATAAAAATTAACTATTCTAGATGATTCTTGTGGCCTTGATTGGTTGAGATTTATGGGCTTTGCTTGCTTGAGGTTGGATTAGCTAGCTTCTAAATGAAATTGTAGCACCAAGTTGAAAACAGAGAGCTTGTGCGCATGTCTTGGCAATTTTGGCCCAATGGAGCACGTTTTTGGCCAACACGCCTATGTTAATGCACGTTGGTAACGTGTGGTGCACGAAATTGTGATCATCAATGGTGCCAACAACTTGGTACACACAATTGTAATCTCAACTCTTTATCACAACTCCGTACAACTAACCAGCAAGTGCACTGGGTCGTCCAAGTAATACCTTACGTGAGTAAGGGTCGATCCCACGGAGACTGTCGGCTTGAAGCAAACTATGGTCATCTTGTAAATCTCAGTCAGGCAGATTCAAATGGTTATGGAGGATTGATAATTAAAGATAAATAAAACATAAAATAAAGATAGAGATAGAGATACTTATGTAATTCATTGGTAGGAATTTCAGATAAGCGTATGAAGATGCTTTGTTCCTCTTGAACCTCTGCTTTCCTATTGCCTTCTTCCAATCATTCATACTCCTTTCCATGGCAAGCTTTATGTTAGGCATCACCGTTGTCAATGGCTACTTCCCGCCCTCTCAGTGAAAATGTTCTACGCACGCTGTCACCGCACGGCTAATCATCTGTCAGTTCTCGATCATGTTGGAATAGGATCCATTGATCCTTTTACGTCTATCACACGCCCAACACTCGCGAGTTTGAAGCTCGTCACAGTCATCCCTTCCCAGATCCTACTCAGAATAGCACAAACAAGGTTTAGATATTCCGGATCTCAGGAATGGCCGCCAATAATTTTAGCCTATACCACGAAGGTTCTAATCTTAGATTAGAAACCTAAGAGATACACATTCAAGCTTGTTTGCATGTAGAACGGAAGTGGTTGTCAGTCACGCGTTCATAGGTGATAATGGTGATGAGTGTCACATAATCATCACATTCATCATGTTCTTGGATGCGAATGAATATCTTGGAGAAGAAATAGATTTGAGTTGAATAGAAAAACAATAGTACTTGTATTAATTCATGAAGAACAGTAGAGCTCCACACCTTAATCTATGGTGTGTAGAAACTCCACCGTTGAAAATACATAAGAACAAGGTTCAGGCATGGCCGTGAGGCCAGCCTCCCAAAACGTGATCAAGTGTATGAAAAGTATGAAAATACAATAGCAAAAGCTCCTATTTATAGAGAACTAGTAACCTAGGGTTTACAGAAATAGGTAATTAATGCAGAAATCTTCTTCCGGGCCCACTTGATGTGTGCTTGGGCTGAGCATTGAAGCTTCCATGTGTAGAGACTTTTCTTGGAGTTAAACACCAACTTTTGTGGCAGTTTGGGCATTTAACTCCAGCTTTTATGCCAGTTCTGGCGTTTTGACGCCAGAATTTCTATGCTGACTTGGAACACCGGTTTGGGCCATTAAATCTTGGGCAAAGTATGGACTATTATATATTGCCGGAAATCCCAGGATGTCTACTTTCCAACGCAATTGAGAGCGTGCCAATTGGGCTTCTGTAGCTCCAGAAAATCCACTTCGAGTGCAGGGAGGTTAGAATCCAACAGCATCTGTAGTCCTTTTTCAGCCTCTGAATCAGATTTTTGCTCAGGTCTCTCATTTTCAGCCAGAAAATACCTGAAATCACAGAAAAACACACAAACTCATAGTAAAGTCTAGAAAAGTGAATTTTAAATAAAAACTAATAAAAATATAATAAAAACTAACTAAAATATACTAAAAATATACTAAAAACAATACCAAAAAGCGTATAAATTATCCGCTCATCACAACACCAAACTTAAAATGTTGCTTGTCCCCAAGCAACTGAAAATCAAATAGGATAAAAAGAAGAGAATATACAATGAATTCCAAAAACATCTATGAAGATCAGTATTAATTAGATGAGCGGGGCTTTTAGCTTTTTGCTTCTGAACAGTTTTGGCATCTCACTTTATCCTTTGAAATTCAGAATGATTGGCTTCTATAGGAACTCAGAATCCAGATAGTGTTATTGATTCTCCTAGTTAAGTATGTTGATTCTTGAACACAGCTACTTTATGAGTCTTGGCCGTGACCCTAAGCATTTTGTTTTCCAGTATTATTACCGGATACATAAATGCCACAGACACATAACTGGGTGAACCTTTTCAGATTGTGACTTAGCTTTGCTAGAGTCCCTAATTAGAAGTGTCCAGAGCTCTTAAGCACACTCTTTTTGCTTTTGGACTATGACTTTAACCGCTCAGTCTCAAGTTTTCACTTGACACCTTCACGCCACAAGCACATGGTTAGGGACAGCTTGGTTTAGCCGCTTAGGCCAGGATTTTATTCCTGTGGGCCCTCCTATCCACTGATGCTCAAAGCCTTGGATCCTTTTTATTTTACCTTTGCCTTTTGGTTTAAAGGGCTATTGGCTTTTTCTGGTTGCTTTTTCTTTCTCTTTTTTTTTTTCCTTTTTTTCGCATTTTTTTCTGCAAGCTTTTTTTTTCACTGCTTTTTCTTATTTCAAGAATCATTTTTATGATTTTTCAGATTATCAAATAACATTTCTCCTTTTCCATCATTCTTTCAAGAGCCAACAATTTTAACATTCATGAATCAACAATATCAAAAATATGCACTGTTCAAGCATTCATTCAGAAAGACAAAAGTATTGCCACCACATCAGAATAATAAAACTGTTTTAAAATTTAAAATTCATGCACTTCTTTTCCTTTTCAATTAAAACACTCTTTATTTAAGAAAGGTGATGGATTCATTTTCATAGCTTTAAGGCATAGACACTTAGACACTAGTGATCATGTAATAAAGACACAAACATAAATGGACATAAGGCATAATTTTCGAAAAAACAGAAAATAAAGAATAAGGAAATTAAAGAACGGGTCCACCTTAGTGATGGCGGCTTGTTCTTCCTCTTGAAGATCTTATGGAGTGCTTGAGCTCCTCAATGTCTCTTCCTTGCCTTTGTTGCTCCTCTCTCATGACTCTTTGGTCTTCTCTAATTTCATGGAGGAGTATGGAATGCTCTTGGTGCTCCACCCTTAGTTGTCCCATGTTGGAGATTAATTCTCCTAGGGAGGTGTTGATTTGCTCCCAATAGTTTTGTGGAGGAAAATGCATCCCTTGAGGCATCTCAGGGATTTCATGATGAGGAATTTCCTCATGTCCATGAGTGGGATCTCTTCTTTGCTCTATCATTTTCTTAGTGATGGGCTTATCCTCATCAATGAGGATGTCTTCCTCTATGTCAATTCTAGCTGAATTACAGAGGTGACAAATGAGATGAGGGAAGGCTAACCTTGCCAAAGTAGAGGACTTGTCTGCCACCTTGTAGAGTTCTTGGGATATAACTTCATGAACTTCTACTTCCTCCCTAATCATGATGCTATGGATCATGATAGCCCGGTCTATAGTAACTTTAGACCGGTTGCTAGTGGGAATGATTGAGCGTTGGATGAACTCCAACCATCCCCTAGCCACGGGCTTGAGCTCATGCCTGCTTAGTTGAACCGACTTCCCTCTTGAATCTCTCTTCCATTGAGCGCCCTCTTCACAGATGTCTATGAGGACTTGGTCTAACCTTTGATCAAAGTTGACCCTTCTAGTGTAGGGGTGTGCATCTCTTTGCATGATGGGCAAGTTGGATGCCAACCTTACATTCTCCGGACTAAAATCTAAGCATTTTCCCCGAACCATTGTAAGCCAATTCTTTGGGTCCGGGTTCACATTTTGATCATGGTTCTTGGTGATCCGTGCATTGGCATAGAACTCTTGAACCATTAAGATTCCGACTTGTTGAATGGGGTTGGTGAGAACTTCCCAACCTCTTCTTCGAATCTCATGTCGGATCTTCGGATATTCACCCTTTTTGAGTTTGAAAGGGACCTCGGAGATCACCTTCTTCTTGGCTACAACTTCATATAAGTGGTCTTGGTGCACCCTTGAGATGAATCTCTCCATCTGCCATGACTCGGAGGTGGAAGCTTTTGCCTTCCCTTTCCTCTTTCTAGAGGTTTCTCTGGCCTTAGGTGCCATAAATGGTTATGGAAAAACAAAAAGCAACGCTTTTACCACACCAAACTTAGAAGGTTTGCTCGTCCTCGCGCAAAAGAAGAAAGAAGAGAGTAGAAGAAGAAGAAATAAGGAGATAGAGGGGGCTTAGTGTTTCGGCCAAGGGGGAGAAGTAGTGTGTATGTTGTGTGAAAATGAAGTAGTGAAGATGGGTTTATATAGGAGTGGAGAGGGGGGTATGGTTCGGCCATTATGGGTGGGTTTGGGTGGGAAAATGGTTTAAATTTGAATGGTGAGGTAGGTGGGGTTTTATGAAGGATGGATGTGAGTGGTGAAGAGAATGGTGGGATTTGATAGGTGAGGGGTTTTTGGGGAAGAGGTATTGAGGTGATTGGTGAATGGGTGAAGAAGAGAGAGAGAGGTGGGGTAGGTGGGGATCTTGTGGGGTCTACAGATCCTGAGGTGTCAAGGATATCTCATCCTTGCACCAAGTGGCGTGCAAAAATGCCCCTTTCTACCAATCCTGGCGTTAAACGCCAGGCTGCTGCTCATTTCTGGCGTTTAACGCCAGCTTCTTGCCCATTCCTGGCGTTAAACGCTAGCTCTGTGCCCCTACTGGTGTTTAAACGCTAGTAGGCTTCTCCTCCAGGGTGTGCTATTTTTCATTCTGTTTTTCAGTTTGTTTTTGCTTTTTCAATTGTTTTTGTGACTTCACATCATCATCAACCTACAGAAAACATAAAATAACAATGGAAAATTTAACATAGATAAGTAAAAATTGGGTTGCCTCACAACAAGCGTTTCTTTAATGTCAATAGCTTGACAGCGGGCTCTCATGGAGCCTCACAGATACTCAGAGCATGATGAAGGCCTTCCAACACCAAACTTAGAGTTTGGTTGTGGCCTCCCAACACCAAACTTAGAGTTTGAATGTGGGGATTTTGTTTGACTCTACATTGAGAGAAGCTTTTCATGCTTCCTCTCCATGATTATAGAGGGAGATCCTTGAGCTTTAAACACAAGGGAGTCCTCATTCACTTGAAGGACCAATTCTCCTCTGTCAACAGCAATTACAGCTTTTGCTGTGGCTAGGAAGGGTCTGCCAAGGATGATGGATTCATCCATACACTTCCCAGTCTCTAAGATTATGAAATCAGTAGGGATGTAATGGTCTTCAACCTTTACCAAGACATCCTCTACAAGTCCATAAGCTTGTTTCCTTGAATTGTCTGCCATCTCTAATGAGATTCTTGCAGCTTACACCTCAAAAATTCTTAGTTTCTCCATTACAGAGAGAGGCATGAGGTTTATGCTTGACCTTATGTCACACAGAGCCTTTTCAAAGGTCATGGTGCCTATGGTGCAAGGTATTGAGAACTTTTCAGGATCTTATCTCTTTTGAGGTAATCTTTGCCTAGTCAAATCATCCAGTTCTTTGGTGAGCAAGGGGGGTTCATCCTCCCAAGTCTCATTACCAAATAACTTGGCATTTAGCTTCATGATTGCTTCAAGGTACTTAGCAACTTGCTCTTCAGTAACATCTTCATCCTCTTCAGAGGAAGAATACTCATCAGAGCTCATGATTAGCAAAAGTAAATTCAATAGAATCTCAATGGTCTTTGTATGAGCCTCAGATTCCCATGGTTCCTCCTTAGGGAACTCCATGGAGGCCAGTGGACGTCCATTGAGGTCTTCTTCAGTGGAAATCACTGCGTCTTCCTCCTCTCCAGGTTCGGCCGTGTGGGGTATGTTGATGGCCTTGCACTCTCCTTTTGGATTCTCTTCTGTATTGCTTGGAAGAGTACTAGGAGGGAGTTCAGTAACTTTCTTGCTCAGCTGACCCACCTGTGCCTCCAAATTTCTAATGGAGGACCTTGTTTTAGTCATAAAACTTTGAGTGGTTTTAATTAGATCAGAGACTATGGTTGCTAAGTCAGAATGGCTTTGCTTAGAATTCTCTGTCTGTTGCTGAAAAGATGATGGAAAAGGCTTACTATTGCTAAACCTATTTCTTCCACCATTATTGTTGTTGAAACCTTATTGAGGCCTCTGTTGGTCCTTCCATGAGAGGTCTGGATGATTCCTCCATGAAGGATTATAGGTGTTTCCATAGGGTTCTCCCATGTAATTCACCTCTTCCATTGCTGGGTTCTCAGGATCATAAGCTTCTTCTTCAGATGAAGCTTCTTTGGTACTACCTGTTGCTGCTTGCATTCCAGACAGACTCTGAGAAATCATATTGGCTTGTTGAGTAAATATTTTGCTCTGAGCCAGTATGGCATTCAGAGTATCAATCTCAAGAACTTATTTCTTCTGATTTGTCCCATTATTCACAGGATTCCTTTCAGAGGTGTACATGAATTGGTTTTTTGCAACCATTTCAATGAGTTCCTGAGCTTCTGCAGGCGTCTTCTTCAGATGAAGAGATCCTCCAGCAGAGCTGTCCAGTGACATTTTGGACAGTTCAGACAGACCATCATAGAAGATACCTATGATGCTCCATTCTGAAAGCATGTCAGAAGGACACCTTCTGATCAATTGCTTGTATCTTTCCCAAGCTTCATAGAGGGATTCACCTTCCTTCTGTCTGAAAGTTTGGACTTGAATTTCAGATAAGCGTATGAAGATGCTTTGTTCCTCCTAAACCTCTGCTTTCCTATTGCCTTCTTCCAATCATTCATACTCCTTTCCATGGTAAGCTTTATGTTGGGCATCACCGTTGTCAATGGCTACTTCCCGTCCTCTTAGTGAAAATGTTCTACGCACGCTGTCACCGCACGGCTAATCATCTGTCGGTTCTCGATCATGTTGGAATAGGATCCATTGATCCTTTTGCGTCTGTCATACGCTCAACACTCACGAGTTTGAAGCTCATCACAGTCATCCCTTCCCAGATCCTACTCAGAATACCACAAACAAGGTTTAGACGTTCCGGATCTCAGGAATGGCCGCCAATATTTCTAGCCTATACCACGAAGGTTCTAATCTTAGATTAGAAACCTAAGAGATACACATTCAAGCTTGTTTGCATGTAGAACGGAAGTGGTTGTCAGTCACGCGTTCATAGGTGAGAATGGTGATGAGTGTCACATAATCATCACATTCATCATGTTCTTTGGTGCGAATGAATATCTTGGAGAAGAAATAGATTTGAGTTGAATAGAAAAATAATAGTACTTGTATTAATTCATGAAGAACAGCAGAATTCCACACCTTAATCTATGGTGTGTAGAAACTCCACCGTTGAAAATACAGAAAAACAAGATTCAGGCATGGCCGTGAGGCCAGCTTCCCAAAACGTGATCAAGTGTATGAAAAGTATGAAAATACAATAGCAAAAGGTCCTATTTATAGAGAACTAGTAACCTAGGGTTTACAGAAATAGGTAATTAATGCAGAAATCTTCTTCCGGGCCCACTTGGTGTGTGCTTGGGCTGAGCATTAAAGCTTCCATGTGTAGATACTTTTCTTGGAGTTAAACGCCAGCTTTTGTGCTAGTTTGGGCGTTTAACTCCAGCTTTTATGCCAGTTCTGGCGTTTTGATGCCAGAATTTCTATGCTGACTTGGAACGCCGATTTGGGCCATCAAATCTTGGGCAAAGTATGGACCATTATATATTTCCGGAAAGCCCAGAATGTCCACTTTCCAATGCAATTGAGAGCGCAGCAATTGGGCTTCTGTAGCTCTAGAAAATCCACTTCGAGTGCAGGGAGGTCAGAATCCAACAGCATCTGTGACGTTGAGATTTTTGCCAGTAAAGAATTTCATAAAAATAGTTGCGTTGTAGATATAGTCTCTAAACCAACAAAAATCCCTTCGTACAAACGTTTTGGTTGTCACAAGTAACAAACCCCTTAAAAATTGTTAACCGAGTATTCAAACCTCGGGTCGTCTTCTCAAGGAACTGCAAGGAAGTATGTTCTTATTATTGGCTGTAAAGGTCGTAATCAGGGTTTAGAAGGTGAGAAGCAAGTGAATTGAATGACAAGTAAAGTAAATGGCAATTAAAATAAATAAATACTGTAAAGCAAAAAAAAACGTAAAACCTGGATTGAGCGTCACTCTTACAAACTAAGAGAAGTCCTAAATCCTAAGAGAGAGAGGAGAGAACCTCTCTCAAGACTAAATCTAAATCATGGAAAGTAAAAATTGGGGAGCTCTATTTTGAATGGATGCATTCCCCCACTTTATAGCCTCTAGTCTGTGTGTTTTGTACCTGGATCTGGGCCAAAAGGGCTTCAGAAATCGCTGGGGGCGTATTCTGTAAATTCTGATACGTGGCCTCTGTCACGCGTCCGCGTGGGTCACGCGGTCGCGTCATCTGGAGTTTTCCTTGTGGCGCGGTCGCGTCGGTCACGCGTCCGCATCAAATGCGCTATGCTCAAGTCGCACGGCCGCGTCAGTCATGCGGCCGCATCGCTGCTTCTTCGCTCCTGACACGCGATCGCGTGGATGCCAGTTTCTTCAAAACTCCGTTTTGCATTTTCCTTCCATTCTTGTATGTTTCCTTTTCCATCCTTTAAGTCATTCTGTCTTAGAAAATCTGAAACTACTCAATACACTAATCACGGCATCGAATGGAAATAAAGGTAATTAAAATAATTAATTTTAAAGCTTAGGAAACATATTTTTCACGTACATCACCTAATAAGGAAGGAAAAGTAAAACCATGCAATTAATATGAATAAGTGGGTGAAGGATTGAATAAATCACTCAAACTAAGCACAAAATAACTCATGAAATATGGGTTTATCAACCTCCCCACCCTTAAACAATAGCATGTCCTCATGCTAAATCCAAGGTAAAGAATAAGGTAAGGTTAAAGTGGTAGAATGTTATGCAATGCAACCTATTCTAAATGCATCTACCTAAATGAGTCATGCAATTCCAATTTATCCACTCATATATAAAGCTTACACATAGTCAAATTAATTCACATTCTCAAGGAGTCATATATATATATATAGCCAACCCTTAAATAATAAAGCACTTCTGCAAATGAGATGGGAAAGAAAAATATTGTACAAACTTGCAAAACAATTAGTAATTTAAGCACAGATATATGTTGATGAGCTATTGAACCCTCACTGGAAATTGTGTTTACCCTCTAGTCACTCAATGTTTATTGGGTTTATTCACTCTACTTTTCTTTTTATTCTTACTTTCTATAACTTTATTCTTCATCTAACCAATCAACAATTATAGAGTACAGTCATACCAAAAGTCATGAGGTCTTTAATTAAGGTTGTAATGGGGCCAAGGTAAAGGTAAGGATATATGTATAAGGCTAAGTGAGCTAATAGGTGAATCCTTAATTAGACTAAGATCTCACCTAACATACATATTTAGCAGAACAAAACTTCTTTACCAATTTTCCCATATTATCCCACTTCTTGTTACATGCTCATGTTTCAATTTTATTTTTTTTATCCCATGTGCATTGCTTTTATTTTGCATTGAGGAATTCTTTTGTATCCCCTTTTATTAAATGCTGAAAAATAACCCTTTTTTTTTTAATGCACATGGTAATTGAATCACTTTGATTTCTCAGGAGCATGCTTCCCAAATTTTCTGAGTTATTTTATTTCTTTCAACTTTTCTACATTTTGTTTCTATCATCCATGTTCCCAATAGGTTTCCCACATTTTAATCTATTCATAATTTTCTATCTTAAGCTAACCAAGGATTCAACTTGGAATTTTATTTTGTTTTTCTGCTTAAGGCTAGTAAGCGTCTGGCTGCTGTAGAGGCTGTGCTGACTGGATCGGGATCTCCGGATCTGCAGCCTCGATCTGATGCGTAACCTCCTGATGTGGTACAGCCTGCTCTGTGCCTGCCTGCGGATGGGTTTCCTCCTGGGGCTCATCCTCTTCCTCCTCTGATGGCTCTGATGGTGTGTCGGGCTCGGAGGGGATGTCACCACCCTGTCGGATCATCAGCTTCAGATGCGAATAGCGTCGCTGGCTGCGACGCTCCAATCTCTCATACCGGCACCGGTTACGGCGCTCCATCTGATCAAGCTGTCGGAATAGGCGGTGCATGAGGCAGTATACGGGCTCAGAGGCAGGTGAAGGGGCAGTGGTGGCAGCAGGGGCAGCAGGGGCAGCCGTGGATGAAGAGGGTCCAGCAGACGGTGGGGCTGTCTCATCAGTAGCAGTGAAGGGTGGTGGTCTGTAGCCCAAAGCTAGGAAGTTCCTGCTGTGAGGAATGATCTTCCTGCAGTCCACCACTGGTGGTCTCTCATCGGCATCCTCCCATGGCACGTCAGCTCGACGGCCTAGCTGTGTAACCAGATACGAAAAAGGGAGGGTGCCTCGGACGTGGACCCTGGCCATATAATGCCGGATAAAGCGTGGCAGATAAAGGTCCTTACCCTCCATCACACACCATAGGAGGGTGATCATAGCAGCTGGGATCTCCGTCTCATGAGTACTCGGCATCACACAGTTGCTCAAGATCTGGTGCCATAACCGAGCCTCATCATTTAAGTGCGCCCTCTTGATCCCTCTAGGCATGGTGGTGTCCTGACCCATCTCCCAAGGAACCGTTGGGTCGAGAGCTATCCGTGCCTTCACAGCATCCCAATCAAACCGTATCAGGCGCATGTCCTCCTTAGCCTTTTTATAACCATCAGGCTGATCGGACTTGGCTGGGAGCCGGAGAATGTCCTCTATGGCCTCCTCAGTGACCAGAATCTGCTTTCCTCTCAGGTTCACTACATCGAGGGTGGTGATATAGTAGTTGTAGTAGAATTCCCTGACCCAAGATGCATTGACCTCTGTCAGTGCTCTCTCCAGAAAGAACCAGCCTCTTTGCTTGATTTGCTCAGTGGTGTACTGCTGGAGTGCTTCTAGAATCCTCAGAGTTCTCTCCAGGTATAGATTCCTGGAGTTTGCAAATGCCGGATACTTCAGCTCACAGTATCGGTTTGCAAATTTTATTGATGTGTAAAGTTCTTGTCCCGCCATGAGGAATCATGCATTAGATCAATGATGGACTGGGATGAATCTCCTCTTTTGCGCTTGCCAGTAGCTTTGCCCTTTCCTTTCCTCTGTGAGGCAGACATCCTGAAAAATGGAAAACCAGGATAAATAAAAATAGGAAAGCAAGTAGGCATATAGGCAAAGAAAACACAAAGTGGCATGGGAGAATTTGAATGAGGTAAATGAGTTACGTAAATGTGCATTAAGGATTGTATAGTAGTTTAAAACTTCGAAAGGAAGAAGTTACAATCCAAAATGTATCAGAATTCAAGTTAAATAGAAAAATTGTCATTATGCCATGGTTAGAAAGTTAGAGGAAAGTGAAAAATCAGAAAAGATATTTTAAAAGGTTAGTATGGTGAGAATTTGAAAAAGAAGTCAGTAAATTAAAATTGGTGAGTCAGTAAAAAGTGGGTTAAGGTAAGTGGCATAAAGAAAATATTCCATGTAACAAGGATTCACAGGTAGGAACTATAATGACTCATAACCAAACAAGAAAAACAAGTAGATACTGATTCAAATAGATATAAAGAAAGCAAAAATTGGAATCAAAACATCACAAATGCAGTTTATAAACTAGGAAATCAAAAAGGATAAGAAAGCATGCCCTGGCAATTATAAAATGGTTTGGTTAAAGCAGTGGAAAATAGAGTTCAAATTTCCAAACCGAGATATGAATGAAAACATTTTTATAGAAATTTGGGCAGCATTCCGGCTAAAATTGGATTATCCCGGAAAATAAACAGCAATCAAAGCAGTTCATATGAATTAAGAAGTTAAGCTGCAGGTACATATATATAATATAAACATGAAAATTCAATGTAAAGAGCAGCAATATACAAGAAATACAACATATGAACAAGATTACAGCAACAGCAGATTTGTAAATATGATAAAACAGAAGCAAGAACAGTGCAAATAAACAGACCTAGAGCCACTAACCACAGCCTAAGCTACCTAACAACCTAAAATCCACTACAACATGTAAGACTATCTATCCTAATTATGAACAGAAATGGAAAAAAATAAGAAGAACTACGAACGGATAAATGGGATTGCGTGTTGCGGAACCTGGAAGGCGGAATAAGGAGAGTAGGCAGGAAGGTGGTTGGGTGGTGGTGATGGTGGCGTCGAGGGGGGGCAGTGGCGGGGGAGGGGCACGCGGTCGCGTGGTGGGGGTGAAAATGGGGGTGACGCGATTGCGTAGGTCGGGCGATCGCGTGAGAGGGGTAGGAGAGGGGATGACGCGATCGCGTGGGTCGTGCGATCGCGTCGCTGGAATTTGTGCTAGACGCACACTTCCATCGTCGTTTTAGCACAACTTTCTGTCTCCTTCGAGGGTGTTGTGCAATCCATGCGACGCGATCGCGTCGCTCACGCGGTCGCGTGGGATTGGTTTTGTGCAAGTGACGCGATCGCATGGGGCATGCGATCGTGTGGGCCAATTTGTGCAAAACGCACAAGGGCCGCACGATTCCAGCCTAACTTTCTGGACGTTAGATCTTGATGCCAATCTCTAGGGCACGAGGCCGCGTGGGTGATGCGGTCGCGTGAATAGTGTTTTCGCAATATGACGCGATCGCATGGGGCATGCGGTCTCGTCGTGCATCCCTTTTTTTTATATATGTAAGATAAATGCAGAATGCAATGATTAATATGAATGCTATGCATGATTCCAGGTTCAATAAAGTAAAATGAAAAGAAAATAAAAATGAAAGCAATTAACAAGAATTAAATTGAAAAAGAAGCGACCATACCATGGTGGGTTGTCTCCCACCTAGCACTTTTAGTTAAAGTCCTTAAGTTGGACATTGGAGGAGCTTCCTGCTATGGCGGCTTATGTTTAAATTCGTCCAAAAATCTCCACCAGTGCTTGGAATGCCAATAGCCTCCGGGATCCCAAACTAGGCATGCAAAGCTTCTGAACAGCTTCAAACAGATTGTCAGGCTCCCGGGGTGACAAACGTCAGAATAAACTCCAGGATCCCAAGCCTTGCTTTTAAATCCGCCTCCGTCTTGATCTACATGTCTCCATCCGGGCGGTTTAAAGAGTATAATCTCACCATGGTGACCAAACGTTCTCTGTGATCCATGCAATTGAGCATGATACTAATCCGTGTACTTCGAGGTGAAGCGTGGAACCTTATTGAACCTTGTGCACCAACTCTGAGTACGAGCCATTTCCCTCTTACTCTTAAAGCCGCAAAGAGCTCTAAGCTGGCCATCTGTTTCAAGCAAACCATATTCAAGTGAATAAGTAAAGTTATAGGTTAAGGATTGTACCCACTTGAAGCTTGTATTAGGTGGTAATGGCCTTGGGATAGGTGTTTCCGATGGTTCTGTAAGTTCTACTCCCTTGTGCTCTTCTGTGAATTCCTCCACTTCCTTGCAAGGTTCTACAAGTGTATCTGTGTCCTGGTCAAAGTCTTCTATGTCTTCCTCATCACTTGAGTCATAGATTGGAGGTTGAGAGAAATCTACCTCCGCATCGTCTTCATATTCACTTGGGGAAGATTCTTCGACCTCGGAGAATTCATTTGCGGATGCCAGTTCATTACTAAGAGAATTTGACTTGTGACTATCATCATCAAGGGAATTTGTGTCCTGGGTTATTCCGTCTGATTCTTCATAAACAACTTGCCTTGGAGATTGTACAATATCCTCCTTAGCATCAACTGTAGCATCCTTTACGGAGTTCTCCTCAGTTCTGGATTCCCATGGAGGTTCAGCATCTCCTAGATCTTCAACCAACTCTTCTTCTTGAACAATGTGATTGGGAGTGATTGGATTGGTACTGGGGTAAGGAAAGATCATATGGTGGCGAATGGTGAAGAGAAGCTTGTGAGTGTGGTGGTTCGAGGTTATGTTGAAAGGATGGTTTATATGCACGGGGTGGGGCTTGTTGGTAGTTACAAGGTTGTCCACCATATCTTTTAGCTGGGTATGCACGGTAGAATGGTCGTTGTCCAGGATATCTCAGAGGGTGTTGCTACCTAAAGGGTTGATTAGATCCTCTTGGCTCCATCCATCCTTGATTGGTCTGACCTTGATGCATATTCCTGTTGTAACTTCTATTTCCTTCAACAAAGTTAGAACCAAACTCAAAGCGAGAGGGGTGAGAATTCATGGTAGCAAATGAAAAATAAAAAGGAAAAACAGAAATAAATAAACAAGTAAAAGAAAATATTTACAATAACCAATAATAAGGCACACGTTAGCAGCTCCCCGGCAATGGCGCCATTTTGACGTTGAGATTTTTGCCAGTAAAAAATTTCATAAAAACAGTTGCGTTGTAGATATAGTCTCTAAACCAACAAAAATCCCTTCGTACAAACGTTTTGGTTGTCACAAGTAACAAACCCCTTAAAAATTGTTAACCGAGTATTCAAACCTCGGGTCGTCTTCTCAAGGAACTGCAAGGAAGTTTGTTCTTATTATTGGCTATAAAGGTCGTAATCGGGGTTTAGAAGGTGAGAAGCAAGTGAATTGAATGACAAGTAAAGTAAATGGCAATTAAAATAAATAAATACTGTAAAGTAAACTTTTGGCAAGGTAAGAGAAATTGGAAGTCCAACTTAGTTATCTCTCTCAACAATGATGAAGTTGAATCTAGATTCCACTTAGTTGACCTTTACTAAAGCAAAGGAAAGTCAAGGGACTAATTAGTTTGGCCTTCAAATCCTATTTATTTCCTAAGAAAAAGTTGGGATTATTGAAGTTCAGTTCAATTAGCAAGATAACGATTATCAATTATGCTGAGTTGGTAACTGTTGAGTTACTGATTTCTTAACCAAGACCAAAAGGGGAAAAAGTAAATTGCTGGAATAAAATATCTTCAGATCGGAAACAATGATAACATAAATTAAAATGAGCAATCATAAACTGAAAATACCTCAAATATCATTAATTCAAATAATAATCTGTAACATGGAATAATTCATAAATTCAATTATAAAAGTAAATAATCAACTCAAGTCCTGGAATAAATAAAAGTGAAAGGGAAGCTAAAACAAAGAAACGTAAAACCTGGATCGAGAGTCACTCTTACAAACTAAGAGAAGTCCTAAATCCTAAGAGAGAGAGGAGAGAACCTCTCTCAAGACTAAATTTAAATCATGGGAAGTAAAAATTGGCGAGCTCTCTTTTGAATGGATGCATTCCCCCACTTTATAGCCTCTAGTCTATGTGTTCTGTACCTGGATCTGGGCCAAAAGGGCTTTAGAAATCGCTGGGGGCGTATTCTGTAAATTCTGATACGTGGCCTCTGTCACGCATCCACGTGGGACACGCGGTCGCGTCATCTGGAGTTTTTCTTGTGGCGCGGTCGCATCGGTCACGCGTCCGCATCGAATGCGCTATGCTCAAGTTGCGCAGCCGCGTCAGTCATGCGGCCGTGTCACTGCTTCTTCGCTCCTGACACGCGATCGCGTCATCCATGCGATCGCATGGATGCCAGTTTCTTCAAAACTCCGTTTCGCACTTTCCTTCCATTTTTGTACGTTTCCTTTTCCATCCTTTAAGTCATTCTGTCTTAGAAAATCTGAAACTACTCAACACACTAATCACGGCATCGAATGGAAATAAAGGTAATTAAAATAATTAATTTTAAAGCTTAGGAAACATATTTTTCACGTACATCACCTAATAAGGAATGGAAAGTAAAACCATGCAATTAATATGAATAAGTGGGTGAAGGATTGAATAAATCACTCAAACTAAGCACAAAATAACTCATGAAATATGGGTTTATCAATCTGCAGTCCTTTTTTAGCCTCTGAATCAGATTTTTGCTCAGGTCCCTCAATTTCAGCCAGAAAATACCTGAAATCACAGAAAAACACACAAACTCATAGTAAAGTCCAGAAAAGTGAATTTTAAATAAAAACTAATAAAAATATAATAAAAACTAACTAAAATATACTAAAAACATACTAAAAACAATGCCAAAAAGCGTATAAATTATCCGCTCATCAACGTGCTAGTGAATTTCTTGGGTTGGGGGCTTGGTGATGGGCGTTGCTAGCCCAAGTTATTGCCAAAAACGTGACTCTCTTCTTCTTGAACTCAACTTTTGATGCTTAAATTTGCCTATGGTTTGAGCTTCAATCTTCTGCTTTAATATAGACTATTGTACATGGTTGGAAAGCTTTGAATGTCAGCTTTCCAATGCAACTAGAAGCACCTCAATTATATCTCTGTAGCTCAAGTTATAATCCATTGAAGAGGGTAATGTCAGTTTGCCAAAATCACAGGCATTTTTGGTGAACACGCCTTTGTTTCCAGCGTTGCCAACGTGCTCAGATTCTGAAGCTCTAAATGAAGCCGGCTTTTGAAGCTTCAAATGAATGCCAAACCCATACTATGATATATCGTTAGAAAGCTCTGAATGTCTACTTTCCAATGCCGTTGAGATTTAATCATTTAAAGCTCTAGAGCTCAAGATATATTCCATGGAAGATGAAGAGGTCAGCTGGCCTTACTACAGGTTGATACCATGTTCATCTATGAAATTTTGGGCCAATTTTATCCCACAAATTTAATGTCTACCATGTAGTTCCATATATGACTGGAAAGCTCTTGATCTCTACTTTCCAATGCCACTGAAATCACCTCAATTAGAGCTTTGTAGCTCCAGTTATGCATCCTTGAAGAAGGTAAGGTCAAGCTGCCTTGGTTGGGGCGTTTTTACCAAACACGCTAGTGCCAACGTGCTAGTGAACTCCCCTAGCCCAAATTCTTGGCCTTGGCATTGTTGCTGGAGTTGCCAAGTAACACGCCAGTTCATCCCTTTCCTTGGCAACGCTCTCAAGCTTCCTTGGCTCATTCATGCTTCCTTGAGTTTCAATCTTCATGTTCTTGTTTTTGGGCCTAAAGATGACTCTGATTCGAGCTTCCATTTCATGCTTCACTATGGACTATTACATATCGTTGGAAAGCTCTGAATATCAGCTTTCCAACACAACTGGGGACATCTCAATTGAATCTTCCTAGCTCAAGTTATGCATCTTTGAAGGAGGCAAGGTCAGGCTGCCAACTTTGCTGGAGTTGTTGGTGAAGTTGCCATCAAACACTCTAGTGCCAACGTACTAGTGACTCCCTGCTTGCCTTGGCCTTGGCGTTGTTGCTGGCGTTATTGATGAACACGCCATTTCATCCTCTACTTGGCAACGCTCTTCGAGCTCTTCCTTGCTCTGCTCCAAGATCCTGGCGTTGTTGCCAGCGTTGTCAAGGAACACGCTGGCCTTCTCCCAAGTTGGCAACGTGCACTCTGCCTTCCAAGAAGCCAAATTCTTGCAAGGGTGTTCATGCTCTTCCTGGAGTTAAGTCTCAATGGCGTTGCTAACTTGAATTTGGAGTTGGCAATGCCCTCAACTTCTTCCTCCTAGCTCCAGGGCTCTTTGCTTCACCTATCATCAACCAAACACATGCATCAAAGCCTTGCTAAATCACAAGATTTTGCATCATTCATAACATCAAACAATTCTTGCATAAATCTCATGAAAATGCACATAATTAACAATGTTTGATTGAATCAAGGCATGCATACAATTCTCATCCAAATACTTGCTTATTGTCTAAGAAAATGCATGAAACCAACCTAAAGCATACAAAAAATGGCTAGTAAAACTAGCCAAGATGCCCTGGCATCACAACACCAAACTTAAATCTTGCTTGTCCCCAAGCAAGAAAGGAACTATGCACAAAGAACTTTCTTAATTGGAATGTATTGAAGAATTGCTTATGATGCCTTAGTGGGTGAAGTGATTAAGTGATAGTGGGGTGAACTCCAATTTATATGCTTATGCAAGGATTTCAGTGCTCATTAGTCCTTACATTTTGGAAGTCTTACATCTTAGGACTTTCATTCAAATGATATTATGGAAGTCTCTTTATAGATAATCACCCTGAAGCAGCTTATAGTTTTTGTGTCTTGGCCTTGACTCTAAGTGTCATATCTCAAAGCGGCCCTTTAGATAAGCTTTCAATCAATACTCCCAAACCAGTTGGTTTTAAGGTATTAGGTGTTGAAGCACCCCTTAGGATTTACTTGCTCAAGCCTCTCTCTTTGACACAAATCCACCACAAGCATTTAACTAGGACAATAACTCTTTGAGTTCTTGTTTCTTTCTTTTTCTTCCTACTAATTGATGCTCAGAGCCTTGAGCTTGTCCTTTGTTTTTCTTTTTCTTTTGTTTTCTTTTGTTACTGCTTCTTGGATCAATAGATGTTTGAGATATTTCATAATACTTCTCTAAACTTCATTTCTTGTCTATGAGCTCCCCTGCAAGTTTTCACAAACATGTAACCTCAATACACAATCATACAATCAGAACCTCCACTCCTCTTAATCTTTTACTTGCCCCAAGATTTATAAAATTCTTCAATATTTTTCTTTCAAAAGAATTATTTCTTTGTTGCATTCTTAGAGATATTGGGTGCAAGTAAAATTCAAGATGATAATCATGATATCATAGCAACATGTTACAAAGAAAATAGAAGACAGTCATGCAATTTAAAGTGCTGGAAACAAATAAGAGGAAAAGGAACTTTACCACCTTGTATTTCATCTTCATTGTTGTTGTCATTTTCCTCCTACTCTTCCACCTCCCACACCAAACTTAGAGTGATTGCTTGTCCTCAAGCAACAATTAAAACAGTGGTGATGGAGTTTATGATGGGTCATGAGTGTCTTTAACAATGGAGTGTTAGTAGTACATGTGTTCAAGCAAGCGAAATAAAAAAAATGACAATGAAGGCACAAGAAACAGAGACATTGATTGCAAAAACAAGTGGGGTGTGCATGATACATTGCATGAAAGATAAGTGGCACACCAAACTTAGTGTGACAATTTCACTTGGAATTGATGCAAGTATCCAGAAAAGATTGGAAATAAATTTTGTTGCTATGCAACACCAAACTTAGAATGCAATCATATGCCAATTTATTTGGAATGAAACTAAGCAAAAGAAACTATTGTATGTTAATAACATAATCACCAAAAGAAAAGACTGTCACGAGTAAGGATTTCTTGGTGAGGCATTAACACAAATAGTTTGGGACAATAGAAGAAAGTATTAAAAAAAATAACTAAAACAAAGAGAAAGAAAAAGTGTCTAATCTAGGTAATCAACCACCGGTAGATTGTTAATCACAATTAATCCCCGGTAATAGAGCCAAAAACTTGATACCCGAAAAATAAAGAAATTTCACGTATTTACTACTGGCAAGTATACCGGATCGTATCAAGTAATAAAACTCACTTAGAGTGAGGTCGATCCCACGAGGATTAACGGATTAAGCAATCTATAGTAAATTAATTATTCTAGTTAGACAATCATTTTGGAGTGATGAGCAAACAACAGGACGTGTAAATGACATGAAGATAAAGGAAAGCAATAAATTGCAAGGAAAATAAATGACATGAATGTAAAGTACTGGAAAGTAAAATTACAAGAAAGTAAAGAACATCAAAGTAAAGTGCAGGGGAAATAAAATGCTGGAAAGTAAAGTACAAGGAAATAAAAAAAATGTAAAAAAGTAAATGACAGAAAGTAAAGATGGAAAGCATAAGGGATTAGAGATGTTGATTCCTCATGAATTAATGGGTCTCACTCCTTCTCAATCATGTAAGGTAGATCCATGGCGGATTATGAGTAATTAAACCCCAATCTCTTGGTGATTTAATTTCTCTTCACATAATCAATTGCCAATCTCTTGATCTAATTGCTCATGAGAAGAGGTGAAGTTCAATTTTTAATCCAAAAGCCACACAACCCTCAAGACCTCAACTCAAAGAGATTATATGTCACGTACCAACTAAGAGTGTATTGATCAAGAGAATTATGAGAGAAGAGCCTCAAACTGAATTCCATGATCCCTCTCTCGAGGCTCAAATGAAATTCAAGTAGACTCAATCCCCTTCTCGGTGGTGATTGAATCTTTGAAGCACAAAAGCTCTTTCTTAGAAAAAAAATAAACATGATTTCTAATCTCATACTACATAAATCCAAAGACCCCAATATTAGAGAGGTTACATGTCACAATACCAACTCTAAATCAAAATCAACTTCATTATGCCAAGAGAGGTCAAACTGAATACTATGATCCCTCTCTCAAGGTTCACAATAGGATTCTAATAGATCCAAGGATCTTTGAAGAACAAAACTCTCTTGCAAGGATTCTAATAGATATCCATGTATGAAGATAGAGTGAAGAAGAGAAGGAGAAATAAACATCAATTCAATCAAAATTGAAACAGAGCTCCTTTCCCAAATGCAAAGGGAATTAAGTGATCATTGCTCTCAAATAAAAACTAAATTGCATGAAATTTAAGTTCATGAAAATAAAGAGTGAGAATTCAAAATAGAAATTGAAAATTCAAGAATTCATAAATGAAAATTACAAAGTAAACTAAACTACTACTAAGGAAGAAGAGAAGAGGAAGGGAAGAGGAGTGTATGAAGGGGAGGGGTCCGAAGACCCACTCCCAGTGGAGTGTGCCAATGAAATGTGTGTGTGTGTGTCATCTCCTCCCGGCGCTCTTTAATTCTATGAAACTATGGCCTTTATATAGGCTTTCCTAAATTACAAATTGAAATGAAATTAAAAGCAAATTACAAACAAAATGAAAATTAACAATTCTAGATGATTCTTGTGGCCTTGATTGGTTGAGATTTATGGGCTTTGCTTGCTTGAGGTTGGATTAGCTAGCATCTAAATGAAATTGTAGCACCAAGTTGAAAACAGAGAGCTTGTGCACATGTCTTGGCAATTTTGGCCCAATGGAGCACGTTTTTGGCCAACACGCCTATGTTAATGCACGTTGGCAACGTGTGGTGCACGAAATTGTGATCATCAATGGCGCCAACAACTTGGTATGCACAATTGTAATCTCAACTCTTTATCACAACTCTGCACAACTAACCAGCAAGTGCACTGGGTCATCCAAGTAATACCTTACGTGAGTAAGGGTCGATCCCACGGAGACTGTCGGCTTGAAGCAAGCTATGGTCATCTTGTAAATCTCAGTCAGGCAGATTCAAATGGTTATGGAGGATTGATAATTAAAGATAAATAAAACATAAAATAAAGATAGAGATAGAGATACTTATGTAATTCATTGGTAGGAATTTCAGATAAGCGTATGAAGATGCTTTGTTCCTCCTGAACCTCTGCTTTCCTATTGCCTTCTTCCAAT
This sequence comes from Arachis ipaensis, assembly GCF_000816755.2. Classification (NCBI taxonomy): domain Eukaryota; kingdom Viridiplantae; phylum Streptophyta; class Magnoliopsida; order Fabales; family Fabaceae; genus Arachis; species Arachis ipaensis. Next base: position 83,266,678 of record NC_029788.2, on the reverse strand, counting down.
CATTCATACTCCTTTCCATGGCAAGCTTTATGTTGGGCATCACCGTTGTCAATGGCTACTTCCCATCCTCTCAGTGAAAACGTTCCAAATGCGCTGTCACCGCATGGCTAATCATCTATCGGTTCTCGATCATATTGGAATATGATCCATTGATCCTTTTGCGTCTGTCACACGCCCAACACTCACGAGTTTGAAGCTCATCACAGTCATCCCTTTCCAGATCCTACTCAGAATACCACAGACAAGATTTAGATGTTTCGGATCTCAGGAATGGCCGCCAATAATTCTAGCCTATACCACAAAGGTTCTAATCTTAGATTAGAAACCTAAGAGATACACATTCAAGCTTGTTTGCATGTAGAACGGAAGTGGTTGTCAGTCACACGTTCATAGGTGATAATGGTGATGAGTGTCACATAATCATCACATTCATCATATTCTTGGGTGCGAATGAATATCTTGGAGAAGAAATAGATTTGAGTTGAATAGAAAAACAATAGTACTTGTATTAATTCATGAAGAACAGCAGAGCTCCACACCTTAATCTATGGTGTGTAGAAACTCCACCGTTGAATATACATAAGAACAAGGTTCAGGCATGGCCATAAGACCAGCCTCCCAAAACGTGATCAAGTGTATGAAAAGTATGAAAATACAATAGCAAAAGGTCCTATTTATAGAGAACTAGTAACCTAGAGTTTACAAAAAAAGGTAATTAATGCAGAAATCTTCTTCCGGGCCCACTTGGTGTGTGCTTGGGCTGAGTATTGAAGCTTCCATGTGTAGAGACTTTTCCTGGAGTTAAACGCCAGCTTTTGTGCCAGTTTGGGCGTTTAACTCCAGCTTTTATGCCAATTCTGGCGTTTTGACGCCAGAATTTCTATGCTGACTTGGAACGCCGATTTAGGCCATTAAATATTGGGCAAAGTATGGACTATTATATATTTCCGGAAAGCCCAGGATGTCTACTTTCCAACACAATTAAGAGCGCACCAATTGGGCTTCTGTAGCTCCAGAAAATCCACTTCGAGTGCAGGGAGGTCAGAATCCAACAACATCTGCAGTCCTTTTTCAGCCTCTGAATCAGATTTTTGCTCAGGTCCCTCAATTTCAGCCAGAAAATACCTGAAATCACAGAAAAACACACAAACTCATAGTAAAGTTCAGAAATGTGATTTTAAATTAAAAACTAATAAAAATATAATAAAAACAAACTAAAACATACTAAAAACTACCTAAAAATAATGCCAAAAAGCGTATAAATTATCCGCTCATCACAACACCAAACTTAAATTGTTACTTGTCCCCAAGCAACTGAAAACAAAATAGGATAAAAAGAAGAGAATATACAATGAAT
>NC_029788.2:83258344-83265071 GCF_000816755.2 Arachis ipaensis | reverse complement strand
TTCAGAATGATTGGCTTCTATAGGAACTTAGAATCTAGATAGTGTTATTGATTCTCCTATTTAAGTATGTTGATTCTTGAACACAGCTACTTTATGAGTCTTGGCCGTGACCCTAAGCATTTTGTTTTCCAGTATTACCACCGGATACATAAATGCCACAGACACATAACTGGGTGAACCTTTTCAGATTGTGACTTAGCTTTGCTAGAGTCCCTAATTAGAAGTGTCCAGAGCTCTTAAGCACACTCTTTTTGCTTTTGGACCATGACTTTAACCGCTCAGTCTCAAGTTTTCACTTGACACCTTCACGCCACAAGCACATGGTTAGGGACAGCTTGGTTTAGCCGCTTAGGCCAGGATTTTATTCCTGTGGGCCCTCCTATCCACTGATGCTCAAAGTCTTGGATCCTTTTTATTTTACCCTTGCCTTTTAGTTTAAAGGGCTATTGGCTTTTTCTGCTTGCTTTTTCTTTCTCTTTTTTTTCCTTTTTTCGCTTTTTTTTCTGCAAGCTTTTTTTTTCACTGCTTTTTCTTGCTTCAAGAATCATTTTTATGATTTTTCAGATTATCAAATAACATTTCTCCTTTTCCATCATTCTTTCAAGAACCAACAATTTTAACATTCATGAATCAACAATATAAAAAATATGCACTGTTCAAGCATTCATTCAGAAAGACAAAAGTATTGCCACCACATCAGAATAATTAAATTGTTTTAAAATTTGAAATTCATGAACTTCTTTTCCTTTTCAATTAAAACACTCTTTATTTAAGAAAGGTGATGGATTTATTTTCATAGCTTTAAGGCATAGACACTTAGACACTAGTGATCATGTAATAAAGACACAAACATAAATAGACATAAGGCATAATTTTCGAAAAAAAAAAACAGAAAATAAAGAACAAGGGAATTAAAGAACGGATCCACCTTAGTGATGGCGGCTTGTTCTTCCTCTTGAAGATCTTATGGAGTGCTTGAGCTCTTCAATGTCTCTTCCTTGCCTTTGTTGCTCCTCTCTCATGACTCTTTGGTCTTCTCTAATTTCATGGAGGAGTATGGAATGCTCTTGGTGCTCCACCCATAGTTGTCCCATGTTGGAGCTTAATTCTCCTAGGGAGGTGTTGATTTGCTTCCAATAGTTTTGTGCAGGAAAATGCATCCCTTGAGGCATCTCAAGGATTTCATGATGAGGAATTTCCTCATGTACATGAGTGGGATCTCTTCTTTGCTCCATCCTTTTCTTAGTGATGGGCTTATCCTCATCAAAGAGGATGTCTTCCTCTATGTCAATTCCAGCTGAATTGCAGAGGTGACAAATGAGATGAGGGAAGGCTAACCTTGCCAAAGTAGAGGACTTGTCCGCCACCTTGTAGAGTTCTTGGGATATAACTTCATGAACTTCTACTTCCTCCCTAATCATGATGCTATGGATCATGATAGCCCGGTCTATAGTAACTTTAGACCGGTTGCTAGTGGGAATGATTGAGCGTTGGATGAAATCCAACCATCCCCTAGCCACGGGCTTGAGGTCATGCCTTCTTAGTTGAACCGACTTCCTTCTTGATTCTCTCTTCCATTGGGCGCCCTCTTCACAGATGTCTATGAGGACTTGGTCCAATCTTTGATCAAAGTTGACCCTTCTAGTGTAGGGGTGTGCATCTCCTTGCATCATGGGTAAGTTCAATGCCAACCTTACATTCTTCGGACTAAAATCTAAGCATTTCCCTGAACCATTATAAGCCAATTCTTTGGGTCTGGGTTCACACTTTGATCATGGTTCTTAGTGATCCATGCATTGGCATAGAACTCTTGAACCATTAAGATTCCGACTTGTTGAATGGGGTTAGTGAGAACTTCCAAACCTCTTCTTCGAATCTCATGTCGGATCTCCGGATATTCACCCTTTTTGAGTTTGAAAGGGACCTCGGGGATCACCTTCTTCTTGGCCACAACTTCATAGAAGTGGTCTTAGTGTACCCTTGAGATGAATCTCTCCATCTCCCATGACTCGGAGGTGGAAGCTTTTTCCTTCCCTTTCCTCTTTCTATAGGTCTCTCTGGCCTTAGGTGCCATAAATAGTTATGAAAAAACAAAAAGCAACGCTTTTACCACACCAAACTTTGAAGGTTTGCTTGTCCTCAAGCAAAAGAAGAAAGAAGAGAGTAGAAGAAGAAGAAATAGAGGATATGGAGGGGGCTTAGTGTTTCGGCCAAGGGGGAGAAGTAGTGTGTATGTTGTGTGAAAATGAAGTAGTGAAGATGGGTTTATATAGGAGTGGAGAGGGGGGTATGGTTCGGCCATTATGGGTGGGTTTGGGTGGGAAAGTGGTTTGAATTTGAATGGTGAGGTAGGTAGGGTTTTATGAAGGATGGATGTGAGTGGTGAAGAGAATGGTGGGATTTGATAGGTGAGGGGTTTTTGGGGAAGAGGTATTGAGGTGATTGGTGAATGGGTAAAGAAGAGAGAGAGAGGTGGGGTAGGTTGGGATCCTGTGGGGTCTACAGATCCTAATGTGTCAAGGATATCTCATTCCTGCACCAAGTGGCATGCAAAAATGCCCCTTTCAGCCAATCCTGGCATTAAACGTCAGGCTGCTGCCCATTTTTGGCGTTTGACGCCAGCTTCTTGCCCATTCCTGGCGTTAAACGCCAGCTCTATGCCCCTTTCTGGCGTTAAACGCCCAGAATGGTGCCAGACTGGGCGTTTAAACCCCATTTTGCTGCCCTTACTGGCGTTTAAACGCCAGTAGGCTTCTCCTCCAGGGTGTGCTGTTTTTCATTCTATTTTTCAGTTTGTTTTTGCTTTTTCAATTGTTTTTGTGACTTCACATGATCATCAACCTACAGAAAACATAAAATAACAATGGAAAATTTAACATAGATAAGTAAAAATTGGGTTGCCTCCCAACAAGCGCTTCTTTAATGTCAATAGCTTGACAGTGGGCTCTCATGGAGCCTCATAGATACTCAGAGCATGATGATGGCCTCCCAACACCAAACTTAGAGTTTGAATGTGGAGATTTTGTTTGACTCTGCATTGAGAGAAGTTTTTCATGCTTCCTCTCCATGATTACAGAGGGAGATCCTTGAGCTTTAAACACAAAGGAGTCATCATTCACTTGAAGGACCAATTCTCCTCTGTCAACAACAATCACAGCTTTTGCTGTGGTTAGGAAGGGACTGCCAAGGATGATGGATTCATCCATACACTTCCCAGTCTCTAAGATTATGAAATCAGCAGGGATGTAATGGTCTTTAACCTTTACCAAGACATCCTCTACAAGTCCATAAGCTTGTTTCCTTGAATTGTCTGCCATCTCTAATGAGATTCTTGCAGCTTGCACCTCAAAAATTCCTAGTTTCTCCATTACAGAGAGAGGCATGAGGTTTATGCTTGACCCTAGGTCACACAGAGCCTTTTCAAAGCTCATGGTGCCTATGGTGCAAGGTATTGAGAACTTTCCAAGATCTTGTCTCTTTTAAGGTAATCTCTGCCTAGTCGAGTCATCCAGTTCTTTGGTGAGCAAGGGGGGTTCATCCTCCCAAGTCTCATTACCAAATAATTTGGCATTTAGCTTCATGATTGCTCCAAGGTACTTAGCAACTTGCTCTTCAGTAACATCTTCATCCTCTTCAGAGGAAGAATACTCATCAGAGCTCATGAATGGCAAAAGTAAATTCAATGGAATCTCAATGGTCTCTGTATGAGCCTCAGATTCCCATGGTTCCTCCTTAGGGAACTCCATGGAGGCCAGTGGACGTCCATTGAGGTCTTCCTCAGTGGAAATCACTGCGTCTTCCTCCTCTCCAGGTTCGGCCGTGTGGGGTATGTTGATGGCCTTGCACTCTCCTTTTGGATTCTCTTCTGTATTGCTTAGAAGAGTACTAGGAGGGAGTTCAGTAACTTTCTTGCTCAGCTGACCCACCTGTGCCTCCAAATTTCTAATGGAGGACCTTGTTTTAGTCATGAAACTTTGAGTGGTTTTAATTATATCAGAGACTATGGTTGCTAAGTCAGAATGGCTTTGCTTAGTATTCTCTGTCTGTTGCTGAGAAGATGATGGAAAAGGCTTACTATTGCTAAACCTATTTCTTCCACCATTATTGTTGTTGAAACCTTGTTGAGGCCTCTGTTGGTCCTTCCATGAGAGGTTTGGATGATTCCTCTATGAAGGATTATAGGTGTTTCCATAGGGTTCTCCCATGTAATTCACCTCTTCCATTGCTGGGTTCTCAGGATCATAAGCTTCTTCTTCAGATGAAGCTTCTTTGGTACTACCTGTTACTGCTTGCATTCCAGACAGACTCTGAGAAATCATATTGACTTTTTGAGTCAATATTTTATTCTGAGCCAGTATAGCATTCAGAGTATCAATCTCAAGAACTTATTTCTTCTAATTTGTCCCATTATTCACAGGATTCCTTTCAGAGGTGTACATGAATTGGTTATTTACAACCATTTCAATGAGTTCCTGAGCTTCTGCAGGCGTCTTCTTCAGATGAAGAGATCCTCCAGCAGAGCTGTCCAATGACATTTTGGACAGTTCAAACAGACCATCATAGAAGATACCTATGATGCTCCATTCTGAAAGCATGTCAGAAGGACACCTTCTGATCAATTGCTTTTATCTTTCTCAAGCTTCATAGAGGGATTCACCTTCCTTCTGTCTGAAGGTTTGGACTTCCACTCTAAGCTTACTCAATTTTTGAGGTGGAAAGAACTTTGCCAAGAAGGCATTGACTAGCTTTTCCTAAGAGTTCATGCTTTCCTTAGGTTGTGAATCCAACCATGTTCTAGCTCTGTCTCTTACAGCAAAAGGAAAGAGCATAAGCTTGTAGACCTCGGGATCAACCCCATTGGTCTTGACAGTGTCATAGATTTGCAAGAATTCAGCTAAAAACTGATGAGGATCTTCCAATGGAAGTCCATGAAACTTGCAATTCTGTTGTATTAGATAAACTAATTGAGGCTTAAGCTCAAAGTTGTTTGCTCCAATGACAGGGATTGAGATGCTTCTCCCATAGAAGTTGGGAGTAGGTGCAGTAAAGTCACCAAGCACCTTCCTTGCATTGTTGGCATAATTGTTTTCGGCTGCCATGGCTTCTTCCTCCTTGAAGAGCTCTGTTAGGCCCTCTAGAGAGAGTTGTTCCTTAGCTTTCTCTTCAAGGTCCTTTTAGGTTCAGGATCAGCTTTAACAAGGATGCCTTTGTCTTTGCTCTTGCTCATATGAAAGAGAAGAGAACAAGAAAGTATGGAATTCTCTATGTTACAGTATAGAGATTCCTTGAGGTGTCAGAGGAAAAGAAGAATAGAAGGAGAAGGTAGAAAGAGAAGAATTCGAACTTATCAAGAGGGATAGAGTTCGAATTGTTGATAGTGGAGGAGTGTTAGTCCTTAAATAGAAGGATGTGAGAAGAGGGGAAGAATTTTTGAAATTAAAGTAAAAGATTTTGAAATAATTAAAAGAAATTTTAAAAATTTGATTGATGATTTTCGAAAATTAAAATTGGGAAAGAAATTAAGTGATTTTGAAAAAGATTTTGAAATTAGAAATTAAAAAGATATGATTGAAAATTAATTTTTGAAAACGATGTGATTGAAAAGATATGATTAAGAAGATTTGATTGAACATCAATTTTTAAAAAGAAGGTTTTAAAATTAAAGTTGATTACTTGACTAACAAGAAATTAGAAGATATGATTCTAGAATTTAAAATTTGATCCTTTCTTAATAGGCAAGTAACAATTTGAAAATTTTGAATTAAATCACTAATTGTAGCAAGGATTTTCGAAAATAGTAATAAATAAAAAAATGGAAAGAAATTGATTTTGAAAAGATATGATTGAAAAGATATGATTTGAAAAAGATTTAATTTTGAAAAATTATGAAAATTTGGAAAAAAATTTGAATTAAAAACAAAATCTTTCCTCTAGTGTCATCCTGGCGTTAAACGCCCAGAATGGCATCCATTCTGGCGTTTAACGTCCAAAATCCTACCTTTTGGGCGTTTAACGCCCAGCCAGGGTGCCTTGCTGGCATTTAAATGCCAGTTTTCCTTCTTCAATGGGCGTTTTGAACGCCCAGCTTTTTCTGTTTGATTCCTCTGCTGAATGTTCTGAATCTTCAATTCTCTGTATTATTGACTTGAAAAAATATAGTTTTGAAATTTTTTTTTGAATTTTTAATAATGAGAAACAACTAAAATGCAACTACTTCATGAAAAACTAAGATCAAATAAGCAATGCATGCAGGACACCAAACTTAGAACTTTGTATACTAAAGACTATAACAATTTGAAAATGCATATGAGAAACAACAAAACACACAAAATAAGAGAATTTAAAGATCAGAGCAATGAAATCATCAAGAACAACTTGAAGATTAATGAAGAACATATTACATATATTCGAAAAAATGCAAGAAGAAGAAAGACATGCAATTGACACCAAACTTAAAAGTTGATACTAGACTCAAACAAGAAACATAAAATATTTTTTATTTTTATGGTTTTATAAAATTTTTTGTGATTTTTCGAAAATTGAGAGGAAAAGAAAATAAAGTGATTCAAAACTTTTAATAAGAATTCCAGGAATCATGCAATGTTAGTCTAAAGCTTCAGTCAAAAAAGATTAGACATAGCTAGCCAAGCTTCAGCAGGACATTACATACAACAGCCAAATTGATGGGAATCAATTAGCTCCTGTGATGATAAAAGCATCATCTGAA
>NC_029788.2:83248993-83257826 GCF_000816755.2 Arachis ipaensis | reverse complement strand
TAAATTGATGAGAATCAATCAGCTTTTGTGATGATAAGAACATCACCTTGAAACTCTAGAATTCATTCTTAAAAATTCTGAAAAATAAAAAGAAAAGTACCTAATCTAAGCAATAAGATGAACCGTCAGTTGTCCAAACTCGAACAATCCCCGGCAACGGCGCCAAAAATTTGGTGCACGAAATTGTGATTATCAATGGCGCCAAGAACTTGGTACGCACAATTGTAATCTCAACTCTTTATCACAACTCTGCACAACTAACTAGCAAGTGCACTGGGTCGTCCAAGTAATACCTTACGTGAGTAAGGGTCGATCCCACGGAGACTGTTGGCTTGAAGCAAGCTATGGTCATCTTGTAAATCTCAGTCAGGCAGATTCAAATGGTTATGGAGGATTGATAATTAAAGATAAATAAAACATAAAATAAAGATAGAGATAGAGATACTTATGTAATTCATTAGTAGGAATTTCAGATAAGCGTATGAAGATGCTATGTTCCTCCTGAACCTCTACTTTCCTATTGCCTTCTTCCAATCATTCATACTCCTTTCCATGGCAAGCTTTATGTTGGGCATCACCGTTGTCAATGGCTACTTCCCGTCCTCTCAGTGAAAATGTTCTACGCACGCCATCACCGCACGGCTAATCATCTGTCAGTTCTCGATCATGTTGGAATAGGATCCATTGATCCTTTTGCGTCTGTCACACGCCCAACACTCGCGAGTTTGAAGCTCATCACAGTCATCCCTTCCCAGATCCTACTCAGAATACCACAGACAAGGTTTAGACGTTTTGGATCTCAGGAATGGCCGCCAATAATTCTAGCCTATACCACGAAGGTTCTAATCTTAGATTAGAAACCTAAGAGATACACATTCAAGCTTGTTTGCATGTAGAACGGAAGTGGTTGTCAGTCACGCGTTCATAGGTGAGAATGGTGATGAGTGTCACATAATCATCACATTCATCATGTTCTTAGGTGCTGATGAGCAGATAATTTATACGCTTTTTGGCATTGTTTTTAGTATGTTTTTAGTAAGATCTAGTTACTTTTAGGGATGTTTTTATTAGTTTTTATGTTAAATTCACATTTCTGAACTTTACTATGAGTTTGTGTGTTTTTATATGATTTCAGGTATTTTCTGGCTGAAATTGAGGGACTTAAGCAAAAATCAGATTCAGAGGTTGAAGAAGGACTGCTGATGCTGTTGGATTCTGACCTCCCTGCACTTAAAGGGGATTTTCTGGAGCTACAGAACTCAAAATGGTGCGCTTCTAATTGCGTTGGAAAGTAGACATCCAGGGCTTTCCAGCAATATATAATAGTTTATACTTTGGCCGAGTTTAGACGATGCAAAAGGGTGTTGAACGCCAGTTCTACGCTAAAGTCTGGAGTTAAACGCCAGAAACACGTCACGAACCAGAGTTGAACGCCAAAAACACGTTACAACTTGGCGTTCAACTCCAGAAGAAGCCTTTGCACGTGTAAACTTCAAGCTCAGCCCAAGCACATACCAAGTGGGCCCCGGAAGTGGATTTATGCATCAATTACTTATTTCTGTAAACCCTAGTAACTAGTTCAGTATAAATAGAACTTTTTACTAGTCTTTTAGACATCTTATGATTTTTAGTTCATCTTTGAATCATATTGATCACATTTGGGGGCTGGCCTCTCGGCCATGCCTGAATCTTCATCACTTATGCATTTTCAACGGTAGAGTTTCTACACTCCATAGATTAAGGTGTGGAACTCTACTGTTCCTCATGAATTAATGCAAAGTACTACTGTTTTTTATTCAATTTAACTTATTCCGCTTATAAGATATTCATTCTTACTCCAACATGAATGTGATGAACATGACAATCATCATCATTCCCCCACGAACGCGTGCCTGACAACCACTTCCGTTCCACCTTAGATTGAATGAATATCTCTTGGATCTCTTAATCAGAATCTTCGTGGTATAAGCTAGATTGATGGCGGCATTCATGAGAGTCCGGAAAGTCTAAACCTTGTCTGTGGTATTCCGAGTAGGATTCAGGGGTTGAATGACTGTGACGAACTTCAAACTCACGAGTGTTGGGCATAGTGACAGACGCAAAAGGAGGGTGAATCCTATTCCAGTATGATCGAGAACCTCAGATGATTAGCCGTGCTGTAACAGAGCATTTGGACCTTTTTCACAAGAGGATGGGATGTAACCATTGACAACGGTGATGCCCTTACATAAAGCTTGCCATGGAAAGGAGTAGGACTGATTGGATGAAGACAGCAAGAAAGCAGAAGTTCAGAAGAACGAAAGTATCTCTATACACTTATCTGAAATTCCCACCAATGAATTACATAAGTGTTTCTATCTTTATTTTCTATTTATTTATTATTTATTTTCGAAAACTCCATAATCAATTGATATCCGCCTGACTGAGATTTACAAGGTGACCATAGCTTGGACGACCCTTACTCACGTAAGGTTTTATTACTTGGACGACCCAGTGCACTTGCTGGTTAGTTGTATCGAAGTTGTGACAAATCATAAATTAAGATTAGAGCACCAAGTTTTTGGAGCCATTACCAGGGATCACAATTTTATGCACCAAGTTTTTGGCGCCGTTGCCGGAGATTGTTCGAGTTTGGACAACTGACGGTTCATCGTGTTGCTCAGATTGGATAATTTTCTTCTTATTTTATTTTCAAAAAGTTTTCAAAAATTTTTCAGAAATATTTTCTTCTTTTTCATTTTTCCCAAAAAAAAATATTTTCAAAAAAAATATATATTTTTTTTTTCTTCAGAATTTTTAAGAATGAATTCTAGAGTTTCGTAAAGCATGTTGAAGCCTGGCTGGCTGTAAAGCCATGTCTAAAATATTTTGGACTAAGGCTTCCAGACCATCAGCATAGAGGCAAGTTAATTTGATAACTAATGAGCAGTATATCTAAGTTACATACTAAAGCTTGACTGGCTATTAAGCCATGTCAACCCTCAGATTGGAGCTTTAGACTAAAGAGCACAAGATTCCTGGAATTCATATTAAAATTTTTGAAATCTTTATTTTTCTTCTTCAAATAATTTTCAAAAAAATAAAAATATACAAAAATCCAAAAAAATTAATAAAACCATAAAATCAAAAATATTTTGTGTTTCTTGTTTGAGTCTTGAGTCAATTCTTAAGTTTGGTGTCAATTGCATTTTTTCAAAAAAAAAATTATGCATTTTTCGAAAATTCATGCATTCATAGTGTTCTTCATGATCTTCAAGTTGTTCTTGGCCAGTCTTCTTGTTTGATCTTCATATTTTCGTGTTTTGTGTCTTTTCTTGTTTTTCATATGCATTCTTGCAGTCATAGTGTCTATGCATGAAAATTTTCTAAGTTTGGTGTCTTGCATGTTTTCTTTTCTTGAAAATTTTTCAGAAATAAGTCTTGCTGTTCATCTTGATCTTCAAAGTGTTTTTGGTGTTCATCTTGACATTCATAGTGTTTTTGCATGCATCACATGTTTAGATCCAAAATTTTCATGCATTGCATCATTTTTCATGTTTTTCTCTCTCATCTTTAAAAATTCAAAAATAAAAAAATATCTTTCCCTTTTTCACTCATAAATTTTCGAAAATTTGAGTTGACTTTTTCAAAACTTTTTAAAATTTAGTTGTTTCTTATGAGTCAAATCAAATTTTCAATTTAAAAATCTTATCTTTTCAAAATCTTTTTCAAAAATCAAATCTTTTTCATTTTTCTTATTTATTTTCTATAATTTTAAAAAATCTTTTTCAAAAATCTTTTTCTTAATTTTATATCATATTTTCGAAAATCACATCATCAATTAATGTTTTGATTCAAAAATTTCGAGTTTGTTACTTACTTGTTAAGAAAGATTCAAACTTTAACGAAAATCCTCCTTCTCTCTCATCTCCTTCTATTTATTTATTCATCTACTAACACTTCTCTTCACCAAAAATTCGAACCTCTTCTTCTCCTCTGAGTTCGAATTCTTCTCTTCTACATTCTTATTCTTTTCTTCTTCTACTCACAACAAGGGAACCTCTATACTGTGGTAAAAACGATCCCTATTATTATTTTTCTGTGCCCTTCTCTTTCATATGAGCAGGAGCAAGGACAAGAACATTCTTGTTGAAGCAGACCCTGAACCTGAAAGGACTCTGAAGAGGAAACTAAGAGAAGCTAAAATACAACAATCCAGAGACAACCTTACAGGAATTTTCGAACAAGAAAAAGAGATGGCAACCTAATTCCAATTTACATGGAAGAAGAATCTCAATTCCTACCATTGGAGCAAACAACTTTGAGCTTAAACCTCAATTAGTTTCTCTGATGCAACAAAACTGCAAGTTTCATGGACTTCCATCTAAAGATCCTTTTCAGTTCTTAACTGAATTCTTGCAGATATGTGATACTGTTAAGACTAATGGAGTAGATCCTGAAGTCTACAGGCTCATGCTTTTCCCTTTTGCTGTGAGAGACAGAGCTAGAATATAGTTAGATTCTCAACCTAAAGATAGCCTGAACTCTTGGGATAAGCCGGTCAAGGCTTTCTTAGCCAAGTTCTTTCTTCCTCAAAAGCTGAGTAAGCTTAGAGTGGATGTTCAAACCTTCAGACAGAAGGAAGCTGAAACCCTCTATGAAGCTTGGGAGAGATATAAGGAACTGACCAAAAAGTGTCCTTCTGACATGCTTTCAGAATGGACCATCCTGGATATATTCTATGATGGTCTATCTGAATTAGCTAAAATGTCATTGGATACTTCTGCAGGTGGATCCATTCACCTAAAGAAAATGCCTGCAGAAGCTCAAGAACTCATTGACATGGTTGCTAACAACCAGTTTACTTATAATCGCTCATGGAGAAATCACCCAAATCTCTCATGGAATGATCAACAAAAGCCTCAACAAGGCTTTAATAATGGTGGAAGAAACAGGTTTAACAGTAGTAAACCTTTTCCATCATCTTCTCAGCAACAGACAGAGAACTCTGAACAAAATACCTCTAATTTAGCAAACTTAGTCTCTGATCTATCCAAGGCCACTGTAAGTTTCATGAATGAAACAAGGTCCTCCATTAGAAATTTGGAAGCACAAGGGGGCCAGCTGAGTAAAAGGATCACTGAAATCCCTCCTACTCTCCTAGTACTCTCCCAAGCAATACAGAAGAAAATCCAAAAGGAGAGTGCAAGGCCATTGAATTGACCATCATGGCCGAACCCACAAAAGAGGAGAAGGACGCGAATCCCAAGGAGGAAGACCTCCTGGGACGTCCAGTGATCAATAAGGAGTTTCCCTCTGAGGAACCAAAGGACTCTGAGGCTCATCTAGAGACCATAGAGATTACATTAAACCTCCATACGCCCTTCATGAGCTCTGATGAGTACTCCTCTTCTGAAGAGAATGAAGATATTACTGAAGAGTATCCTTCAATTAAATGAGGACTCCCTTGTGTTTAAAACTCAAGGTTACCCTTCTGTAAACATGGAAAAGAGGCACAGTAAGCTTCTCCCACTTCAGAGTCAACCAGAGCCCCCACAGTCAAACTCTAAGTTTGGTGTTGGGAGGCCACAACCAAACTCTAAGTTTGGTGTTGAACTCCAATATCCAAACTCTAAGTTTGGTATTGGGAAGTCTCAACAATGCTCTGAACATCTGTGAGGCTCCATGAGAGCCCACTGTCAAGCTATTGACATTAAAGAAGCGCTTGTTGGGAGGCAACCCAATTTTTATTTATCTAATTTTAATTTATTTTTATTGTAATTTCATTTTTATTAGGTTCATGATCATGTGGAGTCACAAAATAAATCAAAAAATTGAAAACAGAATCAAAAACAGCAGAAGAAAAATCACACCCTGGAGGAGGATCTTACTGGCGTTTAAACGCCAGTAAGGAGCATCTGGCTGGCGTTCAACGCCAGAACAGCGCATGGATCTGGCGTTGAACGCCAGAAACAAGCAGCATCCTGGCGTTCAGACGCCAGAAATGCACAGTGAGGAAAGCTGGCGCTGAACGCCAGAAACAAGCATAGAACTGGTGTTCAACGCCAGAAATATGCTGCATCTGGGCGCTGAACGCCCAGAACAAGCATCATTTCGGCGTTTAAATGCCAGAATTGCATGCAAAGGCATTTCACATGCCTAATGGGTGCAGGGATGCAAATCCTTGACACCTCAGGATCTGTGGACCCCACAGGATCAACTCAACATCTGTGGACCCCACAGGATCCCCACCTACCTCCACTCACTCTCTTCCCTCTTCTCAATGTTCATCCTCTCTTCCCAATAAACACTCTTCCCCAAAACTCTTCACCAATCACATCAATCTCTCTTCCCTATCACTACTTCACCACTCACATCCATCCACTCTTCCCCATAAACCTACCTTATAAACTCCACCTACCTTCAAAATTCAAAATCAATTTCCCACCCAAACCCACCCTATATGGCCGAAACTAAACCCCCCTCCCCTCCCTATATAAAGCCCTCCATTCTTCCTCATTTTCACACAACACAACCCTCTCTTCCCCTTCTTGGCTGAATACACCTCTCCCTCCTCTCCTCCATATTTTCTTCTTCTTCTTCATCTATTCTTTCTTCTCTTGCTCGAGGGCGAGCAATATTCTAAGTTTGGTGTGGTAAAAGCATAAGCTTTTTATTTTTCCATTACCATTGATGGCACCTAAGACCGGAGAATCCTCCAGAAAAGGGAAAGGGAAGACAAGAGCTTCCACCTCCGAGTCATGGGAGATGGAAAGATTCATCTTCAAACCCATCAAGACCACTTCTATGATGTTGTGGCCAAGAAGAAGGTGATCCCCGAGGTCCCTTTCAAGCTCAAGAGAAATGAGTATCCGGAGATCCGATATGAATCCAAAGAAGAGGTTGGGAAGTTCTAACAAACCCCATCTAACAAGTCGGCATCCTAATGGTTCAAGAGTTCTATGCCAATGCATGGATCACTAAGAACCATGATCAAAATAAGAACCCGAATCCAAAGAATTATATTACAATGATTCGGTGGAAATACTTAGATTTTAGTCCGGAAAATGTGAGGTTGGCGTTCAACTTGCCTATGATGCAAGGAGATGCACGCCCCTACACTAGAAGGGTCAACTTTGATCAAAGGTTAGACCAAGTCCTCATGGACATATGTGTGGAAGGAGCTCAATGGAAGATTGACTCAAAAGGCAAACCGGTTCAACTGAGAAGACTGGACCTTAAGCCTGTAGCTAGAGGATGGTTGGAGTTCATCCAATGCTCCATCATCCCCACTAGCAACCGGTCTGAAGTTACTGTAGATCGGGCCATCATGATCCATAGCATCATGATTAGAGAGGAAGTAGAAGTTCATGAAGTCATCTCCTTTGAACTCTACAAAATAGCCGAAAAGCCCTCCCCCTTGGCAAGGCTAGCTTTCCCTCATCTTATTTGCCATCTATGTTACTCAGCTGGAGCTTTCATAGAAGGAGACACTCCCATTGAGGAAGAGAAGCCCATCACTATGAAAAGGATGGAGCAAACAAGAGAGCCCACTCATGGAGCTCAAGAAACGCATGAGGAAGCTCACCATCAAGAAATCCCTGAGATACCTCAAGGGATGCACTTTCCTCCACAGAATTTTTGGGAGCAAATCAACACCTCCCTAGGAGAATTAAGTTTCAACATGGGACAATTAAGGGTGGAACATCAAGAGCACTCCATCATCCTTCATGAAATTAGAGAAGATCAAAAAGCAATCAGGGAGGAGCAACAAAGACAAGGAAGAGACATAGAAGAGCTCAAGGACATCATTGGTTCCTCAAGGAGAAAACGCCACCATCACTAAGGTGGACTCATTCCTTGTTCTTACATTTTCTGTTTTTCGTTTTCTTTATGTTAAGTGCTTATCCATGTTTGTGTCTTATTACATGATCATTAGTATTTAGTAACTTTGTCTTAAAGTTATGAATGTCCTATGAATCCATTACCTTTCTTAAATGAAAACTGTTTTAATTCAAAAGAACAAGAAGTACATGAGTTTCAAATTTATCCTTGAACTTAGTTTAATTATATTGATGTGGTGACAATGCTTCTTGTTTTCTGAATGAATGCCTGAACAGTGCATATGTCTTTTGAAGTTGTTGTTCATGAATGTTAAATATGTTGGCTCTTGAAAGAATGATGACAAGGAGACATGTTATTTGATAATCTGAAAAATCATAAAAATGATTCTTGAAGCAAGAAAAAGCAGTGAATACAAAATCTTGCAAAAAAAATAGAAAAAAATAGCGAAAAAAAAAAAAAAAAGAGAAAAAGCAAGCAGAAAAAGCCAAAAGCTCTTAAAACCAAAAGGCAAGAGCAAAAAGCCAATAACCCTTAAAACCAAAAGGCAAGGGTAAATAAAAAGGATCCCAAGGCTTTGAGCATCAGTGGATAGGAGGGCCTAAAGGAATAAAATCCTGGCCTAAGCGGCTAAACCAAGCCGTCCCTAACCATGTGCTTGTGGCGTGAAGGTGTCAAGTGAAAACTTGAGACTGAGCGGTTAAAGTTAAAGTCCAAAGCAAAAAAAGAGTGTGCTTAAGAACCCTGGACACCTCTAATTGGGGACTTTAGCAAAGCTGAGTCACAATCTGAAAAGATTTACCCAATTATGTGTCTGTGGCATTTATGTATCCGGTGGTAATACTGGAAAATAAAGTGCTTAGGGCCACGGCCAAGACTCATAAAGTAACTATGTTCAAGAATCAACATACTGAACTAGGAGAATCAATAACACTATCTGAACTCTGAGTTCCTATAGATGCCAATCATTCTAAACTTCAAAGGATAAAGTGAGATGCCAAAACTGTTCAGA
>NC_029788.2:83232112-83248949 GCF_000816755.2 Arachis ipaensis | reverse complement strand
ATTTCAGGTATTTTCTGGCTGAAATTGAGGGACTTGAGCAAAAATCAGATTCAGAGGTTGAAGAAGGACTGCTGATGCTGTTGGATTCTGACCTCCCTGCACTCAAAGTAGATTTTCTGGAGCTACAGAACTCAAAATAGCGCGCTTCCAATTGCGTTGGAAAGTAGACATCCAGGGCTTTCCATCAATATATAATAGTCCATACTTTGGCCGAGTTTAGACGACACAAAAGGGCGTTGAACGCTAGTTCTACGCTGGAGTCTGGAGTTAAACGCCAGAAACACATCACGAACCAGAGTTGAACGCCAAAAACACGTTACAACTTGGCGTTCAACTCCAGAAGAAGCCTCTGCACGTGTAAACTTCAAGCTCAGCCCAAACACACACCAAGTGGGCCACGGAAGTGGATTTATGCATCAATTACTTATTTCTGTAAACCCTAGTAACTAGTTTAGTATAAATAGAACTTTTTACTAGTCTTTTAGACATCTTATGATTTTTAGTTCATCTTTGAATCATATTGATCATGTTTGGGGGCTGGCCTCTCGGCCATACCTGAACCTTCATTACTTATGTATTTTCAACGGTAGAGTTTCTACACTCCATAGATTAAGGTGTGGAGCTCTGCTGTTCCTCATGAATTAATGCAAAGTACTACTGTTTTTTATTCAATTCAACTTATTTTGCTTCTAAGATATTCATTCGTACTCCAACATGAATGTGATGAACGTGACAATCATCATCATTCCCCCACGAACGCGTGCCTGACAACCACTTCCGTTCCACCTTAGATTGAATGAATATCTCTTAGATCTCTTAATCAGAATCTTCGTGGTATAAGCTAGATTGATGGCGGCATTCATGAGAGTCCAGAAAGTCTAAACCTTGTCTGTGGTATTCCGAGTATGATTCAGGGATTGAATGACTGTGACGAACTTCAAACTCGCGAGTGCTGGGCGTAGTGAGAGACGCAAAAGAAGGGTGAATCCTATTCCAGTATGATCGAGAACCTCAGATGATTAGCCGTGCTGTGACAGAGCATTTGGACCTTTTTCACAAGAGGATGGGATGTAACCATTGACAACGGTGATGCCCTTACATAAAGCTTGCCATGGAAAGGAGTAGGACTGATTGAATGAAGACAGCAAGAAAGCAGAAGTTCAGAAGAACGAAAGTATCTCTATACGCTTATCTGAAATTCCCACCAATGAATTACATAAGTGTTTCTATCTTTATTTTCTATTTATTTATTATTTATTTTCGAAAACTCCATAATCAATTGATATCCGCCTGACTGAGATTTACAAGGTGACCATAGCTTGCTTCATACCGATAATCTCCGTGGGATCGACCCTTACTCACGTAAGGTTTTATTACTTGGACGACCCAGTGCACTTGCTGGTTAGTTGTATCGAAGTTGTGACAAATCATAAATTAAGATTAGAGCACCAAGTTTTTGGAGCCATTACCAAGGATCACAATTTCGTGCACCAGGTGCGAATTAATATCTTGGAGAAGAAATAGATTTGAGTTGAATAGAAAAACAATAGTACTTGTATTAATTCATGAAGAACAGCAAAGCTCCACACCTTAATCTATGGTGTGTAGAAATTCCACCATTGAAAATATATAAGAACAAGGTTCAGGCATCGCCGTGAGGCCAGCCTCCCAAAACGTGATCAAGTGTATGAAAAGTATGAAAATACAATAGCAAAAGGTCATATTTATAGAGAACTAGTAACCTAGGGTTTAAAGAAATAGGTAATTAATGCAGAAATCTTTTTCCGGACCCACTTGGTGTGTGCTTGGGCTGAGCATTGAAGCTTCTAAGTGTAGAGATTTTTCTTGGAGTTAAACGCCAGCTTTTGTGCCAGTTTGGGCGTTTAACTCCAGCTTTTATGCCAGTTCTGGCGTTTTGACGCCAGAATTTCTATGCTGAATTGGAATGCCGGTTTAGGCCATTAAATATTGAGCAACGTATGGACTATTATATATTGTCGAAAAGCCCAGAATGTCTACTTTCTAACGCAATTGAGAGTGCACCAATTGGGCTTTGGTAGCTCTAAAAAATCCACTTCGAGTGTAGGGAGGTTAGAATCCAACAGCATCTGCAGTCCTTTTTCAGCCTCTGAATCAGATTTTTTGCTCAGGTCTGTCAATTTCAGCCAGAAAATATCTGAAATCACAGAAAAACACACAAACTCATAGTAAAGTCCAGAAAAGTGAATTTTAAATAAAAACTAATAAAAATATAATAAAAATTAACTAAAATATACTAAAAACATACTAAAAACAATGCCAAAAAGCGTATAAATTATCCGCTCATCAACATGCTAGTGAATTTCCTGGGCTGGGGGCTTGGTGATGGGCGTTGCTAGCCCAAGTTATTGCCAAAAACGTGACTCTCTTCTTCTTGGACTCACCTTTTGATGCTTAAATTATCCTATGGTTTGAGCTTCAATCTTCTGCTTTAATATAGACTATTATACATGGTTGGAAAGCTTTGAATGTCAGCTTTCCAACGCAACTAGAAGCACTTCAATTGGATCTCTGTAGCTCAAGTTATGCTCCATTGAAGAGGGTAATGTCAGCCTGCCAAAATCGCAGGCGTTTTTGGTGAACACGCCTTTGTTTCCAGCGTTGCCAACGTGCTCAGATTCTGAAGCTCTAAATGAAGCCGGCTTTTGAAGCTTTAACTGAATGCCAAACCCATACTATGATATATCGTTGGAAAGCTCTGGATGTCTACTTTCCAATTCCATTGAGATTTCATCATTTAAAGCTCTAGAGTTCAGGATATACTCCATGGAAGATGAAGAGGTCAGCTGGCCTTACTACAGGTTGATACCATGTTCATCTATGAAATTTCGGGATAATTTTCTCCCTCAAATTTAATGTCCACCATGTAGTGCCATATATTCTTGGAAAGCTCTTGATCCCTACTTTCCAATGCCACTGGAATCACCTCAATTAGAGCTTTGTAGCTCCAGTTATGCATCCTTGAAGAAGGTAAGGTCAAGCTGCCTTGGTTGGGACGTTTTTACCAAACACGCTAGTGCCAACGTGCTAGTGAACTCCCCTAGCCCAAATTCTTGGCCTTGGCGTTGTTGCTGGAGTTGCCAAGTAACACGCCAGTTCATCCCTTTCCTTGGCAACGCTCTCGAGCTTCCTTGGCTCATTCATGCTTCCTTTAGTTTCAATCTTCATGTTCTTGTTTTTGGGGCCTAAAGCTGACTCTGATTCGAGCTTCCATTTCATGCTTCACTATGGACTATTATATATCATTGAAAAGCTCTGAATGTCAGCTTTCCAATGCAACTGAGGGACATCTCAATTGAATCTTCCTAGCTCAAGTTATGCATCCTTGAAGGAGGCAAGGTCAGGCTGCCAACTTTGCTGGAGTTGTTGGTGAAGTTGCCATCAAACACTCTAGTGCCAACGTACTAGTGACTCCATGCTTGCCTTGGCCTTGGCGTTGTTGCTGGCGTTGTTGATGAACACGCCACTTCATCCTCTGCTTGGCAACGCTCTTCGAGCTCTTCCTCGCTCTGCTCCAAGATTCTGGCGTTGTTGCCAGCGTTGTCTAGGAACACGCTAGCCTTCCCCCAAGTTGGCAACGTGCACTCTGCATTCCAAGAAGCCAAATTCTTGCAAGGGTGTTCATGCTCTTCCTGGAGTTAAGTCTTAATGGCATTGCTAACTTGAATTTGGAGTTGGCAATGCCCTCAACTTCTTCCTCCTAGCTCCAGGGCTCTTTGCTTCACCTATCATCAACCAAACACATGCATCAAAGCCTTGCTAAATCATAAGATTTTGCATCATTTATAACATCAAACAATTTTTGCATAAATCTCATAAAAATACACATAATTAACAATGTTTGATTGAATCAAGGCATGCATACAATTCTCATCCAAATACTTGCTTATTGTCTAAGAAAATGCATGAAACCAACCTAAAGCATACAAAAAATGGCTAGTAAAACTAGCCAAGATGCCCTGGCATCACAACACCAAACTTAAATCTTGCTTGTCCCCAAGCAAGAAAGGAACTATGCACAAAGAACTCTCTTAATTGGAATGTATTGAAGAATTTCTTATGATGCCTTAGTGGGTGAAGTGATTAAGTGATAGTGGGGTGAACTCCAATTTATATGCTTATACAAGGATTCCAGTGCTCATTAGTCCTTACATTTTGGAAGTCTTAGATCTTAGAACTTTCATTCAAATGATATTATGGAAGTCTCTTTATAGATAATCACCCTGAAGCAGCTTATAGTTTTTGTGTCTTGGGCTTGACTCTAAGTGTCATGTCTCAAAGTGGCTCTTTAGATAAGCTTTCAATCAATACTCCCAAACCAGTTGGTTTTAAGGTATTATGTGTTGAAGCACCCCTTAGGATTTACTTGCTCAAGCCTCTCTCTTTGACACAAATCCACCACAAGCATTTAACTAGGACAATAACTCTTTGAGTTCTTGTTTCTTTCTTTTTCTTCCTAGTAATTGATGCTCAGAGCCTTGAGCTTGTCCTTTGTTTTTCTTTTTCTTTTGTTTTCTTTTGTTACTGCTTCTTGGATCAATAGATGTTTGAGACATTTCATAATACTTCTCTAAACTTTATTTCCTATCTATGAGATCCCATGCAAGTTTTTACAAACATGTAACCTCAATACACAATCATACAATCAGAACCTCCACTCCTCTTAATCTTTTACTTGCCCCAAGATTTATAAAATTCTTCAACATTTTCCTTTCAAAAGAATTATTTCTTTGTTGCATTCTTAGAGATATTGGGTGCAAGTAAAATTCAAGATGATAATCATGATATCATAGCAACATGTTACAAATCAAATACCAAATTATGCTTATTCACAAGGAGTAATTACACATGCATACAAAGAAAATGGAAGACAGTCATGCAATTTAAAGTGCTGGAAATAAATAAGAGGAAAAGGAACTTTACTACCTTGTATTTCATCTTCATTGTTGTTGTCATTTTCCTCCTACTCTTCCACCTCCCACACCAAACTTAGAATGATTGCTTGTCCTCAAGCAATAATTAAAACAGTGGTGATGGGGTTTATGATGGGTCATGAGTGTCTTTAACAATAGAGTGTTAGTAGTACATGTGTTCAAGCAAGCGAAATAAAAAAAATGACAATGAAGGCACAAGAAACAGAGACATTGATTGCAAAAACAAGTGGGGTGTGCATGATACATTGCATGAAAGATAACTGACACACCAAACTTAGTGTGACAATTTCACTTGGAATTGATGCAAGTATCCAGGAAAGATTGGAAACAAATTTTGTTCCTATGCAACACCAAACTTAGAATGCAATCATATGCCAATTTATTTGGAATGAAACTAAGCAAAAGAAACTATTGTATGTTAATAACATAATCACCAAAAGAAAAGATTGTCACGAGTAAGGATTTCTTGGTGAGGCATTAACACAAATAGTTGGGGACAATAGAAAAAAGTATTAAAAAAATGACTAAAACAAAGAGAAAGAAAAAGTGTCTAATCTAGGTAATCAACCACCGGTAGATTGTTAATCACAATTAATCCCCGGCAACGGTGCCAAAAACTTGATACGCGAAAAATTAAGAAATTTCACGTATTTACTACCGGCAAGTATACTCTATCGTATCAAGTAATAAAACTCACTTAGAGTGAGGTCGATCCTACGAGGATTAACGGATTAAGCAATCTATAGTAAATTGATTATTCTAGTTAGACAATCATTTTAGAGTGATGAGCAAACAACAGGATGTGTAAATGACATGAAGATAAAGGAAAGCAATAAATTGCAAGAAAAATAAATGACATGAATGTAAAGTACTGGAAAGTAAAATTGCAAGAAAGTAAAGAACATTAAAGTAAAGTGCAGGGGAAATAAAATGCTGGAAAGTAAAGTACAAGGAAGTAAAAAAATGTAAAAAAGTAAATGACAGAAAGTAAAGATGGAAAGCATAAGGGATTAGAGATGTTGATTCCTCATGAATTAATGGGTCTCACTCCTTCTCAATCATGTAAGGTAGATCCATGGCGGATTATGAGTAATTAAACCCCAATCTCTTGGTGATTTAATTTCTCTTCACATAATCAATTGCCAATCTCTTGATCTAATTGCTCATGAGAAGAGGTGAAGTTCAATTTCTAATCCAAAAGCCACACAACCCTCAAGACCTCAACTCAAAGAGATTATATGTCACGTACCAACTAAGAGTGTATTGATCAAGAGAATTATGAGAGAAGAGCCTCAATTGTATGCCATCTCTAGTGAAATTTTTGCAGCTTGTACCTCAAGGATCCCTAGTTTCTCCATTACAGAGAGTTGCATGAGGTTTATTCTTGAACCAAGGTCACACAGAGCCTTCTTAAAGGTCTTGGTGCCTATGATGCAAGGTATTAAGAACTTTCCAGGATCCGGTTTCTTCTGAGGTAATTTCTGTTGAACCAAGGTATTTAGTTCATTGATGAGCAATGGAGGTTCATCCTCTCAAGTCTCATTACCAAATAACTTGGCATTCAGCTTCATAATTGCTCCTAAATACTAAGCAACTTGCTCTTCAGTAATATCTTCATCCTCTTTAGAGGAAGAATACTCATCAGAGCTCATGAATGGCAATAGTAAATTCAGTGAAATCTCTATGGTCTTTGTATGAGACTCAGATTCCTTTGGTTCCTCAATAGGGAACTCCTTAGTGGCCAGTGAACGTCCATTGTGGTCTTCCTCACTGGCATTCACTGCCTCTTCCTCCTTTGTGCATTCGGCCATGTTGGGTATATTGATGGCCTTGCACTCTCTATTTGGATTCTCTTCTGTATTGCTTGGAAGAGTACTAGGAGGGATTTCAGTAACTCTTTTACTCAGTTGACCCACTTGTGCCTCCAAATTTCTAATGGAGGACCTTGCTTCAGTCATGAAACTGTGAGTGGTCTTAAATAGATCAGAGACTATGGTTGCTAAGTTAGAGAGGCTCTGCTTAGAATTCTCTGTGTGTTGCTCAAAAGATGATGGAAAAGGCTTGCTATTGCCAAACCTATTTTTTCCACCATTATTTTTATTGAAGCCTTGATTAGGCTTCTACTGATCCTTCCATGAGAAATTTGAGTGATTTCTCCATGAAGGATTATAGGTGTTTCCATAGGATTCTCCCATGTAATTCACCTCTTCCATTGCAGGATTCTCAGGGTCATAAGCTTCTTCTTCAGAGGAAGCTTCTTTAGTACTGCCGGATGCAGCTTGCATTCCAGTCAGACTCTGAAAAATCATATTGACTTGCTGAGTCAATATTTTATTCTGAGCCAATATGGCATTCAGAGTATCAATCTCAAGAACTCCTTTCTTCTGAGTTGTCCCATTATTCACAAGATTTCTTTCAAAAGTGTACATGAACTGGTTATTTGCAACCATTTCAATGAGTTTCTGGGCTTCTGCAGGCATCTTCTTCAGATGAAGAGATCCACCAGCAGAGTGATCCAATGACATCTTGGACAATTCAGACAGACCATCATAGAATATGCATAGGATGCTCCATTCTGAAAGCATGTCAGAAGGACACCTTCTGATCAATTGCTTGTATCTTTCCCAAGCTTCATAGAGGGATTCACCTTCCTTCTATTTGAAGGTTTGGACTTCCACTCTAAGCTTGCTCAATTTTTGAGGTTTAAAGAATTTGGCCAAGAAAGCATTGACCAACTCTTCCCAAGAGTTTAGGCTTTCTTTAGGTTGTGAGTCCAACCATGTCCTAGCTCTGTCTCTTACAGCAAAGGGGAAAAGCATAAGTCTGTAGACCTCAAGATTAACCCCATTGGTCTTAACAGTGTCACAGATTTGCAAGAATTCAGCTAAGAACTGATGAGGATCTTCTAATGGAAGTCTATGAAACTTGCAATTATGCTGCATTAGAGAAACTAATTGAGGCTTAAGCTCAAAGTTGTTTGCTCCAATTGCAGGAATTGAGATGCTTCTTCCATAGAAGTCAGAAGTGGGTGTAGTAAAGTCACCAAGCATCTTCCTTGCATCTCTACCATTGTTAGTGGGTTCGGCCATCTCTTCTTCTTTTTCGAAAAATTCTGTCAGGTCCTCTCCAGGGTGTTGTGCTTTAGCTTCTCTTAGCTTTCTCTTCAGAGTCCTTTCAGGTTCAGGATCAGCTTCAACAAGAATGTTCTTATCCTTGCTCCTGCTCATATGAAAAAGAAGAGAATAGAAAAGAAGAGGAATCCTCTATGTCACAGTATAGAGATTCCTTTATGTGAGTAGAAGAATAGAAGAAATAGAATGAAGAAGGGAGAAGAAGAATTCGAACACAGAAAGAGGGAGAGGGTTCGAATTTTTAAGAAGAGGAGAAGTGTTAGTAAATAAATAAAATAAATAGAAAGAGATGAGAGAGGGAGAGTTTTCGATTTTTTAATTCAAAAGAAAAGAAAAATATTTTTGTTTTTATTTTAATTATTAGTTAGAATTCGAAAATAAGAAGGAAAATAAAATAAAATTAGAATTTAAAATAATTAATTAATTAAAAAGAATTTTGAAAAAAAAATGGTTAGTGATTTTCGAAAATTAGAGAGAGAGAAGTAGTTGGTGGTTTTGAAAAGATATGATTGAAATAGAAAACTTTTGAAATCAAACAAAAAGTCAAGTAGTTAATTGAAAAAGATTTGAAAATCAATTTTGAAAAGATAAGAAGTTAGAAAAAGATTTAGAAACTAAATTTTGAAAAAGATATGATTGAAAATTATGATTGAAAAAGCTTTGAAAAGAAAATTAAAAAGATTTGATTTTTGAAATTAAAGTTGATTACTTGACTAACAAAAAACTAAAAGATATGATTCTAGAATTTAAAGATTGATCCTTTCTTAATAGGCAAGTAACAATTTAAAATTTTTGAATTAAAACATTAAATGTTAGTAATAAATTCGAAAATATGAAATAAAAATAAGGAAAAAATTTTGAAACTCAATTTTAAAATTTTCGAAAATAAATAAAACATGAAAAAGATTTGATTTTTGAAAAAGATAATTTTTTTTAAATTGAAATTTTGACTTGAATAATAAGAAACAACTAAATTTTGAAATTTTTTTACCAAATCAATTCAAAATTTTGAATTTTATGAGTAAAACAAGGGAAAGATATTTTTTATTTTTTGAATTTTTAATGATGAGAGAGAAAAACCCAAAAATGACACAAAACATAAAAGTTTAAAATCAAAACATTTAATGCATGCAAGAACACTTTGAATGTCAAGATGAATACCAAGAACACTTTGAAGATCATGATGAACACCAAGAACATGTTTTTGAAAATTTTTTAGAAAAGAAGAACATGCAAGACACCAAACTTAGAAAGTTTTAATCTATAGACACTAATAATTCAAGAATGCATATGAAAAACAAGAAAAGATGCAAAACAAGAAAATGTAAAGATCAAACAAAAACAATCATCAAGAACAACTTGAAGATCAATGAAGAACACATGCATGAATTTTCAAAAATTTTAAGAGAATTAAAAAGATGCAATTGACACCAAACTTAAAATTTGACACAAGACTCAAACAAGAAACACAAACTTTTTTGGTTTTTATGATTTATTAATTTTTTTTGTATTTTTTGAAAATTATTTTAGAAAAGGAAAATAAAGAAATTCAAAAATTTTTAATAAGAATTCTAGGAATCATGCAATGTTAGTCTAAAGCTTCGGTCCAAAAATTTAGACATGGCTAAATAGCCAACCAAGCTTTATGTGAAAGCTTCAGTCCAAAAGATTAGACATGGCCAAATGGCCAGCCAAGCTTCAGCATACAAATTCAGACATACAACAGCCAAATAGATGGGAATCCAAAGGCTCTTGCCATGATAAGTGGAAGCCTCAATCCAAAAAATTAGACATGGCTTAGCAGCCAGCCAGGCTTCACATATCATCTGAAACTCTAGAATTCATTCTTAAAAATTCTGAAGAACAAATATTTTTTTTTTGAATTTTTTCGAAAACTATATTATTTTTTTGTAAAAACTTTTTTTCGAAAATAAAAATAAAAAGCTTAAACATGAAATAAAATTACCTAATCTAAGCAACAAGATGAACCGTCAGTTGTCCAAATTCGAACAATCCCCGGCAACAGCGCCAAAATTTTGGTACACGGAATCGTGATCTCACACTTTCCTCACAACTCAATGCAGCTGACCAGCAAGTGCACTGGGTCGTCCAAGTAATACCTTACGTGAGTAAGGGTCGATCTCACGGAGATTGTCGGCTTGAAGCAAGCTATGGTCATCTTGTAAATCTCAGTCAGGCGAATTCAATTGATTATGAGGTTTTGATAATTAAAATATAAATAAAACATAAAATAAGATAAAGTTACTTATGTAATTCATTGGTGGAAATTTCATATAAGCGTCTGGAGATGCTTTGTTGCTTCTGAACCTCTGCTTTCCTATTGCCTTCTTCCAACCATGCGTTACTTCCTTCCATGGCAAGCTGTAAGATCCTCTCAGTGAAAATGGTCCTCTACGGTTTCTGCACGGCTAATCAACTGTCGGATTTCTCGTCTCGGATGAAAAATACCAGGTACAGCTACCGCATGGCTAATCATCTTTGGTTCTCGCTAGCGTCGGAATAGAATCCATTGATCCTTTTGCACACTGTCACTTGCGCCCAACATTCGCAGGTTTGAAGCTCCTCACAGTCATTCCTTCCCGGATCCTACTCGGAATACCACAGACAAGGTTTAGACTTTCTAGATCCCAGGAATGACTGTCAATAATTCTAGCCTATACCACGAAGATACTAATCTCACAGACTCGGTCCGTATATTAGATATCCAAGAGAGTATACTCCAGCTGTCGTCCAATGACTACGTTGAACATCATGTAGACCGCTTTGTGGTTGTCAGGCACGCGATCTTGGCTAAGCAAGTAACGAAGATTAGGTGATTGTCACGGGTCACCCCTTCATTCTGACTTAACTAAATTAAGTACGAGAGTATATCTTGGAGAAGAAGTAGGTGTGAATTGAATAGAAAAAACAGTAGTAATTGCATTAATTCATGAAGAACAGCAGAGCTCCACACCTTAATCTATGGGGTGTAAAAACTCCACCGTTGAAAATACATAAGTGAAAAAGGTCTAGGCATGGCCATGAGGCCAACCCCCAAAACGTGAACAATGGTCTCTAAGATCAAAGTGATCAAAAGATATTCCAAAGATTTAAAATAAATCTCTAAAAGTAGTTTTTATACTAAACAAGTAGCCTAGGGTTATAGAAAATGAGTAACTAAGTGCAGATAGTGCAGAAATCCACTTCCGGGGCCCACTTGGTGTGTGCTTGGGCTGAGCATTGAGCTTTACACATGCATAGGCTGCTCCTGGAGTTAAACACTAGCTTTGGTGCCAGTTTGGGCATTTAACTCCAATTCTGGTGCCAGTTTGGGCGTTTTATGCCAAGATGTTTTAGGCTGGCTTTGAACGCCAGTTTGGGCCATCAAATCTCAGGCAAAGTATAGACTATTATATATTACTAGAAACCCCAGGATGTGTACCTTCCAACGCAATTGAGAGCGTGCCAATTGGGCTTCTGTAGCTCCAGAAAATCCACTTCGAGTGCAGGAGGGTCAGAATCCAACAGCATCTGCAGTCCTTTTTCAGCCTCTCGATAAGATTTTTGCTCAGGTCCTTCAATTTCAGCCAGAAAATACCTGAAATCATAGAAAAATAAACAAACTCACAGTAAAGTCTAGATATGTGATTTTTGCATAAAAACTAATAAAAATATAATAAAAAGTAAATAAATCATACTAAAAACTATGTAAAAGCAATGCCAAAAAGGGTATAAATTATCCGCTCATCACAACGTCAACTTCCAATTTGGAGCTGAGTTAGTCAGTGTCACAACCAAAACTTCCCAGCTATCAGGAAAAGAGCTCAACAACAACAAGGCTTGCAACTCATCATTCAAAGTGATTTCATTATTTGTCAGTTGGTTCACCGTCTCCTGAAAAATGCTCAAGTACTCCGGCATTGATTTACCTTCAATATACTTCATATTGACAAGCTTCCTAATCAAGAATTCTTTGTTTTGCACATTCTTCCTCTCATATAACTCTTTTAATTTGTTCCACATCTTCTCAGCATTCGTTTTGGTGTCAACATGTGGATACACACTAAGATCAAGCCATTGCCTAATCAAAGCAACTGCCTTCCGATTCAGCTTCTTCCATTCAGCATCGGATTTGGTACCTTTGGATTTATCCCCCTCCACAGGATCATACAAGTCCTTGCTCAGATACCACTTTGTTGGGCCAACCGTGGATAGCTCTTGACCACCGGAGAGACTTCGGAGAGAAATCAAGCGAGAGAACATAAGATGAGAAGACACCACATCCAACTCAAAACCTTAAGGTAGTAAGTTAATGGGTCTCTCATCTTATAAACTCCTCACTCTTTCTTGCTTTCTTTGATGTGGGACTAACTTCATGCACTCTTCACACTTGCAATATTAATACTTGAGAGTAATCCTTCTAGGAGCTACCATAGTATCTGCACCTAAATCAATAGAAGAGACGTCAATGAATTTAGTAGGAGAGGAGTTAGTTTCTTCCTCAAATGACGCTTCAGACTCAACCTCGGGTAAGATTGGTGAATTGGGAGAAACCCCTTCACCACCCTCGGAGGCTAACCGACGCCGAGCTCGCCTAATATGTGAAATATTTTTTTCAATTTCAGGATCAAATGCGGCTAGACTCGGATCTGGTAATGAACGCGTCATTCAATAAAAGAAACATAGAGCTCATGGCAACAAAATATACTACAAAAAATAAATAATAAATACTACTAATTAATAAACAAAAAGCACACAATAAAAGATGCAATTATGGAAATATAAATATATTTACACCTACCAATAACTTAGCATACATATGTAACTCCCCAGAAACAGCGCCAAAAATTGATGGGTGGATAAATACCGATTAAGAATTTATAAAAGTATTTTCTAAAATAGCGTTGCAAGTACAGCCTTAACCGACGAAATTTTCACTATCAATTTAGAATGTGTTATAATTAATAATAAATAACCAAAAGTAGAATCACGGGTCGTTTCCCTAAGAGTTGACACAAGATGCAAATTATTGGTTAGGATTTTTCTAAATATTTTTGAAATTGAGAACGGAAAAATAAATAGCTAGGAATTAAAGCAATGAATAACTAGCAAGAGATGATAAGTAATCAAAATAAAAGGCCTTGGTTAGGAGAGAGAATTGGAGTTTCTATCCTTGTTGTCTTTCCCAAGTGTAATGATAAAGGTTCATTGCTCCCAATTAGTTATCCTCTAGCAATTGAAGGAAAGTCAAGTGGGCGTCACTAACTCTAGCTCACAAGTCCTAGTCACTTCATAGGGAAGAACTAGAGTTCGTGAGAATCGAGCTAGCCAGCAATTTCCAATTACAAATTAATACTTGGGTATAACAACTCAAGGGGTTCCAATTACTCAACCCCCAACCAAGTTGGGAGCTTTACTCCATTAACATGAATGCCATTTTCATAAACACATGGTAGGTGTAAATAAAAGACATGATAATTATGAGAAATTAATTAAATCAAAATTAGCACTAACAATAATTAACAATGATCAAACAAGTAATAAAAATAAACATAAAAATAATTCAATGCATTAATAAAATTCAAGAATAACAAGATCCAAACATGAATTCAATAATCAAATGGAAAAGAGTAATAAGAGAATGAAAAAAGAAACAAGAAATTAAATGATGCAAAATGAAGGTAGCAACAGCTCTCTCAAGATCCAATTGAAAATCACAGTAAGAATGCCAAAACCCTAGAGAGAAGTAGGAGTTTCTCTCACTAGAATTCAAAACTAATAAAAAAACTCAAGTGAAAAGTGAAGTGTGTTCAGTCTCAGCTCCATCCCTCCCTCTATTCTGCGTTTTTGGGCTTGAAACTGGGTCCAAATTAGCCCAAAAATCGCCCCTAGCGAGTTTTGTTAAGTGCAGCACGTGACGCTCTGTAACGCATACACGTCAGTCACGTGTACGCGTCGCTGAACCTTGCACTTGGCCACGCGTACGCGTCAGTCACGCGTGCGCGTCACTGAAAGACGCTCCTGATCACGTGCACGCGTCAGCCATGCATGCGCGTCGCTCCTTGCTTCTCAAGTCTTTAATTTCTTGTGTTCCTTCCACTTTAACATGCTTCATCTTCATCCTTTTAGCCATTCATGCTCTATAAACCTGAAAATACTTAACAAAAATATCACGGCATCGAATGGTAATAAAGGAAAATTAAAAATTAACAATTTTAAGGTCTAGGAAACATGTTTTCAATCATAGCACAAAATTAGGAAGGAAACTTAAAAACATACAATTTACATGAATAAGTGTGAGAATAGTTAACAAAACCCACTCAATTCAGTCCAAAATATATCATAAAATAGTGGTGTATCATACACGCAATACCGTCCAAGATGTCGTCACCAGTCATCCTACGGCTCTTCTTCTTCTCTTCTCCTAATTTGGTTTTGAATGATTCTTTTAAATAGTTTTTTATGTTTCTTTTTCCTAAATTTTGGATGATTCTTTTTATTAGTTTTGGATGATTCTTTTTCCTATGTTTTGTATATTTTTTTTTTAAGGATTTGGATGCTTCTTTATCTTATATTTTGGTTTTTTTTTTTGGAGTTTGGACATTTTTTTTAAAGAGAAATTAGAGTTTGCATAATAAATGGTAAAAGATGAATTAGAGTAAAAAGAGGTAATTAATAATCATTAATTTTGTATTTTTTAAAAAATAAAATTTATATAATTAATAATTAATGACAATTATTTAGTATAGAGTGTAGTTTAAATATGCTTGTTGGCTTGTTGTTGGCTATACCTCTCTTGGTTTTCTAGCGGGATTGTTTTCTATATAATATAACTTGGTGTGATAGCTAGAAATTAAGTATCAAAGTTATTCTTCTATTTTCACTTGAATCTCAACTTGATCACTAAATTATCAATTAACTCAAAAAGCTAAATGAATTTCTACTTCATAATTAGACTAACGTAACATATAAATCCATGCGGCACATACATATTATTTTTCTTTGATTTTTAATGTGTACAAAAATCATGTCAACAAACGAAATTGGGTCAAATTTGCAACTTAACTGTCACGTGTGCAGGTTTGTGTGCTAACTCAGCATTCTTCGTTAGTGAGTCACGTTGAAAAATAGATGGGAGAGTGTTATATCTGATAGGAAAAATTATTGGGGATTGATCTGTGTATTAATTTTCTTTGGAGACTAAAATGTCCACTTTTAAATCCTTGGGGACTGATTTGGATAATTACTCCGCCGAAAAATAAACTAAGGACTGATATGTCTGCTAGAGTAAAATCTTAAAATGTTTTTGTGAAAATTTTTCTTGGAGACCAAAATAGCTGCTTTTAAAATTCTTAGAACTGATTTGGATAATTACTCTGAATAAAATTATTTAAATATCCTTGTTAATTAAAAAAATAAAAATAAAATAAACCATAATCCCTCTTTATTATCATCATCATCATTATCAGAAATCAGCCTCACCTTTTCAGAGCTCAGCATCACCTCTCCTTCTCCCACAAAGTCACAAATGACACCCTCTACTCAGAGCTCAGGGTCACCACCCGCCGGTCAGGCCTCCACTCTCCAACGACAATGCAACCTTCTTCACCACTGCTCGCCTGTATTTCTCCATCCCTGTTGTTTGCCTCTGCTTTTGGCTCTGCCTCTCCTCTCCATCTACCTCTCATTCGCTTTTGCCACTATCAATGCCTCCCTCCTTATAGTTGAGATCCATATCTACCTCTACCTCTCCTTCCTTTCTGCTTCTGCTTTGCTTTGACATTTTCATTGCCTCCCTTCTTATCATCGAGATCTATGTCTCCTGCTACCTCTCCCTTTTAATTTTTGTTGTTATTTTATTGTTAGGGTGGGGTGACAATGGTGAAGTACGATGGTGGAAATAGGTGTGGTGGTAAAGTGAGAGATTAGGGGTGGTGTTGCACTAAAAGTGATGGATATCGAGATGTTTTAGAAGTAATGGTGAGATGTAGGTAGAGTGATGAGTCCAATTATGGTGGACATGGAGGATAGAGGTGGGGTCAAAGAGGTGAAAGCATGGTTCTGAAAATCAGACCGAACTGGCCAGTTCGACCGGTTCAATCACAAACTGAAGACAATAACAGTTCGGTCTGATGTCTGAAACTAGTAATCACAAAACCGGATGTAAACTGCTGAACTGGTTGGTTGAACCAAAACTGGAACCGGACGGTTTGAAAAAAATGGCATAGTTTCGCACTTAAGGGGAAATCAAAGAAGCCAAAATGCGTCTTCTCCATCTCCTTCCTTATTCCTTCGAGCAAACACGCCCAGCTCAACCAAGGGAAAAACCAGCCGCCACCACCACAGTAAGGAGGAGCCGTGTTTGCCGCCGTCCATCATAGTCAGGGGTTTGTCTCCTTGAGTCTTCGTGCGACGCAATCAGGAGAGTTTTTTCCAAGTCTTCAATCTGTTTGTAGTCACAAGTCGCAGGTGCGCCGCTTCTTCCTTGAGCTCGGCGACCGTCGTCTTGTCACCGTTGTTTGTCGCCATCTGACGCAATCAGGGGTTTGTCTCCTCGAGTCTTCGTGCGTCCCAGTCCGGGGAGTTCTCTAAGTCCTCGATCTGTTCGCAGTCACCAGTCGCAGGCGCACTGTTTCTTCCTCGAGCTCGGCAGCTGTGATCTTGTCACCGTCGTCTGTCACCATCCATCCTCCTCAGCGATCAAAGGTCAGTTACTCAGACCTCACTTGTTCT
>NC_029788.2:83231006-83232096 GCF_000816755.2 Arachis ipaensis | reverse complement strand
GTGCTGCTACTTGCTGGTGATGAATTATTTTGTGTGTTTTTGGGTTGTGATGGGTGCTGCACTGCTGGTGATGAATTGCTTTGTCTCTTCGAGTCTTCACCAGCCGCAGTTAGTGCTCACTTGTTCTTGTTCTTTTTATGCGCTTTTCAGAAATTATTGAACGATTATTGAATGTTTTGTGTTTTTTATTGAATGATTATCTAATTAATGATTATTGATTAGCTCTAGCGACTTTGTTTTGCCGCTGTTTTGTGTTGTGATTTTTTTGGAAAGTGATGTGCTGCTTTGTGTTTTACTGTTTCTGACTTAATTATGTGTAGATTATGACTGTCTTAATAATTAATTGAACTCTAATATTTTGTTCAAAACATCCCCAACCTTGCTGTCCTTTGAATGCTGGAAATAGATTGCTTCTGCCTCGATTGTGAAAATTAGAGCTTTTATTCTAGGACAATAGCATTAATAAATTTTTCCTTTGAATTATAAGGGATCGTGTTGTATTAGTGCTAGGAAATATAAATTATGTTCTATAAGCACCCTTTTATTTGGGTTTAAAGAGTGATATTTGTGTGTAGCTTCATAAATTATGCTGCATTATAACTGTCTTAATTTTTAGATTAATTTATTTGTCTTAGTTTAAGGTGGATATGAGTTTTTAAATATAGTGATATGGTGAAAAAATTTTCTTTTTAATTTACTATCTTATTTTTTCATATAAATTATGAGTATCATGCCATTATGCAATAATAATTTAATCGTAGTCATCAAGTGATATACATAATGCCATTAAAGTTTGAATAATATTTTGATATTTGTACTTTTTAGGGTATTTATTTATAATTTTAATTTTTTTTATAAAATGGTTTTTTTAGTTAAATTACGATTAGACCGGTTGGATTAATAAATCAGTGACTAGAGCAATTTGATGATTGGTCCAATTTTCAGAACCTTGGGTGAAAGTGAAAGATTAGTCAGTGAGTTGTGGCTGGGACAGAATGATGAGTCTAGTGGTGGGATGTGTGGGAAATGGAAGTGAAGTTGGAAAGATGAAATGGAAAAAAATAAAAAATGGTAGAATAGAAATTTAGAA
>NC_029788.2:83217877-83230940 GCF_000816755.2 Arachis ipaensis | reverse complement strand
TAATAAAAAAAATAAAAAATGTAAATGTTACACAATACAATTGCAATAACAGTAAGTCAATAAGCTACCAAAGTACAAATCACCACTTAATTGCAATGATTGTCAAAAATGAATATCCATAACATTGTTTCTCATCTTATATATTATCTTTCAATAATGAGATTTACTGTAAAAATTATTCAAATTAATTTTCAGTAACAAAATGCAATATCCTAATTCAATTATACATCAATATAGAAAAACATAAATCATCCAATGATCCAATTATTTAAACAACATCAAATATTTAAATTCACAGTTTTACATCAATATCCTAATTCACATCAATATTATTCAAACATCATCAAATATTCAAATTCATAGTTTCACATCAAATATTTAAACTTACAGTTTTGCATTAATATCCTAATTTACATCAATTATTCAAACAACATCAAATTCTTATTTCTAAATTGATAAAATCAATTCTTACTCGAGAGTGGAGAGGCGAGACCGCAAGAGAGTCAAAGACGCAGAGGCAGAACGGTAGAGACGACGGAGTGACGAGACACTCAGAACCAATGAGTCGATGACGGACAGAAGGAATGAAGAGAGATTGAGAGTGTAAGACCACAAGAGACAATGATGGAACAACGAGCCAGCGACTAGCAGGAGACAGTAAATGCAAAAACAAGAAACAAGTAAACAGGCGAATAGGACAGGTCAGGAGACACTAAGACAGTGAGCCAACGGCAAACCAGTGACGTCAACAACTCCGCGACAATGACGCAGACTGTGGACAGATTAGGAGGTAGCCGGTGAACTGTACAGCTACATGAGGGAAAAAAGGAGAGCAGAGACAAATTGAGAAGGGAAGAAGGAGAAGGGTTACAACTTAGGAATTTTAATTTTGGAGAAGGGGTTTAAATTATTTTGGAAGTGGGGCAATTAATTTTTTTTATTGGAAAGTAATTAGTAATTTTTAAATTTTACTAGGCAGTTGCCTCCACTCAATTGTGAATGCATTCGTCTAACATGATTTTTTAAAACATAACAATAAAAAATAAATTATTCTATAAATTATACTAGTTAAAAATAAAATTATTGCCCGCAAGAGTCTAGTGGAAAGATAACAATAACATGCATGGCATACCTAATTTCATTTCATAGGAGTTTTTCATATGTATACCTACCATTCAATCTACTAGGAGCATATATCATGCAATAATTCGACACAAGTCCACTTATTAATTTTTAAATAATAATTAAGATAGAGATCCATCAATGTCTTATAATTATCATTTTTATTCGGATTAATATCTAAATATTAATCAATTGGTTATGTTGACAGAATAAATATAAATATTAATTATAATGGAAAACATGCATTAGGCCTATTTTACTATATACCTAGGATAAGTTTTATCTCCAATTGAATGATTATGTATTTCATGGTGGAAGAGGTTGTTGTTAAACTAGTTAAGTTATTAGCTAAAGTATAGTTTGGGTAACACTGCTGTTGTTGCGTAGGCATAGGTTTAATTTGATAAAATTTTTATTTTGTAAAAATAATTTGTAAAAACTAATTTTTTAAATAT
This sequence comes from Arachis ipaensis, assembly GCF_000816755.2. NCBI lineage: Eukaryota > Viridiplantae > Streptophyta > Magnoliopsida > Fabales > Fabaceae > Arachis > Arachis ipaensis. Next base: position 83,229,363 of record NC_029788.2, on the reverse strand, counting down.
AGTTTTTCAAAAATTATNNNNTTAAATTTTCTATTCATATAAAAATATGGTGTCATAATAGAGCTTGTGACAAATAGTCAGATAGAGAAGGCAAGATCTGAGCTATGATTTGAAGGGGTACGTGCTTTCAGATGGTGGTGCAGACTTTTTCTAACCCAATTACTTTTAACTCGTGTGCTTAAATAGCTGTTAAATTTATCTTAGTGTATTTAATTAAAATAGTCATTAATGGGCCTCATTATCGATTCAGGATAACATCTAAGGTGTTTTTTTTTGTCTTTTGGGCCAATATAATAAATTAACAATTATCTGTTTTAGTCGGTTTTTTAAGTTTTAACCTCTTTTCATAATTTTTATTCCGTTACCATGTTTATTGAACAAAAAATAATGTTTATGAGCTTGTATCTAATAAACATTAGTTAATTAGCGGATAATTCACATAGATAAATCAATTGAAAAAAAAAATACACAAATATTCTAAAGTGAAACAGGTTATACGCACGTCTTGTTTATATATTGATGTAAATTGAATTCAATTAGATTCGATATTAAATCGAAATAAGTATATTCGATTAGTAAAAATACACTTCTAAAAAAATCTAATCCATAATAAATTAAAGTAAATGAGTTTAATTTATGACCCATAGTAAATCAAAATAATTGAATTCGATTTACAGCCCACAATATATCAAAACAATTGAATTCGATTTATAGTTAAAAGAGCCTTAGGTAAATCGAATCAAATAGATTCAAACTACGCTCTAACGGTAACTACGTAAATCGACTCTGTTAGATTCGATTTAGCCTTCATATATTATATATATAGAATTCAAATTAGCTTGTTTTGAATCACAGCCACAATATTTTCCTTTTTCAACAACCCACGCGAGAGAGAAAAGTGAGATCCTAACACGACAAGATTCAAAATTGCGGATATGAAAGATGACTTGGATTGTATATTTATATCTATCGATTAGACGGAGTTGTTTATATTACTGATAGCATTAATAAAGAGGTTGGTAAATGAAATTTATTTTCTTCACGACAAATCAAAAATGTTAACAATATTAAGTCGTTTAGAGTATACAATTATAATCGTTAGTTAGAATTTTTAAACTTAGGTATAAATAATTAGTTAGAGTAGTGACTTAAAATTTTGTTAGAAATTTGAAACTACAAATGTTAGTTAGAGTAGTGATTAAAAATTGTTAGAATATTTAAATTATAAATGTTAGAATGATTAGCGACTAGAAGTTTTTCTAGAATTTATTTTAAGTTAAAAATGTCAATGATAATTGTTTTATATTTTATATTAAAGTTTTTTTATTAGAATTGTTCATGTTAGGTGAATTTAGATTTAGCAAGGAATTGATTTTTATGAATATGGTTAATATATTCCAAGATTATAATTTTTGGCTATTGGTATTTCTTACAGTAGGACATGCATAATTTTAAATTTTTTTAATGTATTGTGTTGTTAATTATTATGGTTCTTAAAATTTTATTATTATTATTATGTAGTCCATTCAATGTATTATCAGCACGAGGAGGCAGCATGATATGTCTCTGGATGATAGAATCATATCATACTTGTAAATGGTCAGGTTATACCATCTTGTGAGGATCAACGATCACTGGTTTAGGTTGGATGAGCTGCTAGTCAATGCATTCGTAGAGAGATGGAATTCGGAGATGCATACTTTTCATATGCTGTTTGGAGAGTGCATAATTACGCTATAGTATGTAGCGCACCAGTTAGGCTTTCCGATCAACAGTGAGTATGTCAGTAGATGTCTGGGATTATAAGAGTATCTACCATCGCAAAAGGAAGCTCATCAAAAGATCAATTATCACCTATGTCTCCATTGTCATCTCGGTTTAGATCAACTGTGAATGACGGAGATGCCATCAAAACTGTCGTAGGTGCAGTTACAGGCACAAATAAAGAGACAACAACAGAGGTTGAATTCGAGGCTACTGCCATTGCTACTGATTGATGATTTCGATTTAATCTTCTTGAACCACTAGAGACCGCATTTCCAAGCTTGACCAATAATCTATGGGTTCTCTCCTCGGAAAATTGACAACGATATGAAACAAAACTTGCAAATCTTTGTCACTGTCGATTATAAAGGAATCGTGGTTCTCTCCTCGAAAAACTGACAACGATATGAAACAAAACTTGCAAATCTTTGTCACTCTCTATTATAAAGGAATTGTACTTCACCCCATCTCAAACAACAGAAATCGGAATTCTATAAAATAACTTCTCCTTCCGTTTTATGCCATGCAGTCTCAATTTTCAGATTACAGTATTTTGCAACTCAACAAAAGTCGTGAAGGTTTGATAAATACACTCAACGGATCTTTATAAGTAAATTTTATTTTCTCTCGCATTTTTTCTTAATCGTTGATGTGAGAATTTATGTTGATCTAAAATTTCACAAAAATAGAGAATTTCGTTGCAAGCATAGTCTAGACCAACAATTAACTCTCAATCAAAGTTTAAATCAAAGATGTCACAATTCAACACAAAATAACCAAGAGTATTAAACTCCCGGGTCATTCTCCCAAGGAAATGCAATAGAGTGTTCAATTGTTGGCTATGAGGGATTGGGGATTGTGATTGCAAGGAGCAAGAAATTAAAGTGTAAGGAAGTAAATAGACATGCAAGAAATTAAAGCTCAAAGCAAGGAAATAAAAAATGTAATTCAAGTGGCAAAAAGGAGGAACTCTTAGCAATGATTGGGAGTTAAGGATTTCTATCATAATCATAGACCACAAACATGATAATTATTAAGAATTAACTCCAATTAGTCTATCCTAACATCGAGAATAAGTCAAAAGGACATAATTGATCTCAATCCACAAGTCCTAATCAACTCACTAATTAACTTAGTGAAAGACTAGCGTTAGTGGAAAACAAACCAACTAACAATTCTAATCACAATATCGAATGGACATCTATGACTCAAGGTCACCTAATTATCCAATTCCAAGCCAAGAGTGTGAAAAACTAGGCAAAAGCTAAAAGAGATATTTTATCAAACGCCTAGCATACATAAAAGGAAAAACATCATAAATTGCAATAAAAATAAATTCTATAACTATCAATTGCAATAAAATGAAAATAACAACTCAAACAAGTATTAAAAAAATATAAAACATCAAAATTGTATTAAATGAAATTAAAAGTAACAAGAGTGTTCATAAAAAAAAGTGGCATGAAAGTGAAATTAACAAAGGAAACTAAGAGATTAAAAGCAATAGAACATGAAAATGTAAATGAAACTACAATAAAACAAGAATTAAAGAGAGAAATTAAAGAGATAATGAAGATAAAAACCCTAATTCTAGAGAGAAGGGGGAGCTTCTCTCTTTAGAAAACTAACGAAAACATGTAAAAACATAAACCTAAGTGCTCCCCCCTCATCCCTCTTCAATTTGGCTTGAAATAGCTTCAGAAATGAGTTGGATTGGGTTTTAGGGGCTCAGAAATCGCCCCCAGCAGTTTGCAATTAATGAGCTCACGTGCCAGGACTTGTGCGGACGCACAGATGTGTGCGTCCGCACACTTGCTATTTTCTAACTTGTGCGTACACACAAATTGTTTGTGTCCGCACACTTAGACTTATGTCCACTATAGCAAATTGTATATCATTTTGAAGCCCCGGACGTTAGCTTTCCAATGCCGCTAGAACTGCCTCATTTGGACCTCTGTAGCTCAAGTTATGATCACTTTAGTACCGAGAAGTCAGGACTGGCAGCTTTACAAATCCTTTATTTCTTGAATTCTCCCATTTTGCATGCTTTCCTTCCACTTCTTCAATCTATACTTGCCTTGTAAGCCTGAAATTACTCAACAAACACATCAAGACATCAAATGGAATTAAAGTGAATAAAATTTAGCAATTATAAAGCTTAAAAAGCATATTTTCACTTTCAAGCACAATTTAGGGAGAAATTATGAAACTATGCTATTTCAATGGATAAATACAAGAAAAGTTGATGAAATCCACCCAAATAGAGCAAATAAACACCATAAAATGTGGATTCAACACATCCCCACACTTAAACAATAGCATGTCCCCATGCTATACCAAAGGAAGAGAAGACGGGGGATCAACAATTATTCAATGTAACTAACTATATGCAATCTACCTATATGTATATAACTATACTATCTAACTATATATGTATTTAATTAGTCCAAGTAAATCAATATCCAAGAAAGCATCTATATACAACCAAGGGCTAAAGCAACTATAACCAAATAACATTCACAATTGAATTGAGTCATATAAAAAGAATTTAAGAAAACTTGCAAGATAACAATGTTCATAGATGAAAATATGGAATTGAGTAATTGAACCTTCAACGGATATGTGTATGCACTCTAATCACTCAAGTGTCTAAGGGTCAATCCACTCAATTCTCCTCTAATCATGCTTTCTAAAGTTTGTTCTTCATTTAACCAATCAACAGAAATTTAATGTACATATGCAAAAATCATGAGGTCTTTTCAAGGTTGTAATGTGGCTAAGCTTAAAAGTAAGGATGTATATATAGCTAGGTGAGCTTGCATTTGAATCTTTGATTAGCATAGATTATCACCTAACACACACACAACCTAACACACACACTCATGCATCAAAGTTACTTCAATCACATATGCATTGATTATTATTGAATTTCTCATTGGGGTAATTTTGTCCCCTTTTTCATTTTTGTTTTTCTTTTCTTTTTTTTTTCTTTTTTTTAACATAATATATACACCAACTCATCAATGCATATGGTTTCCATAGTCTTACATGAGCATGTACCCCAAATTTCCATTATTTTTCAACAAAGAATAAAACACATTTTTATCTACCAATGTTCCCAAATCTTCCCCACACTTAAACATCACACACTCTCACTACCTTAAACTACTCAAAGATTCAAATAAAGGACATTTCATTGTTTTTCGCTTAAGATTAATGATGTGGCAAAATAAAGAACAAAAAAAGATTAAAAAGGCTCAAAGTGGCAAACAAAGGTGAATGAAATGGTAGGCTATTTGGGTAAAGTGAGCTATAAAGAAATGATGCCCTCAATCACATAAATGCATAAAAATACATTAAACAATGGATATATAGACTTAAACAAACCAAGGATTGCAATCATAGAGAAGAGCAACACACAAGAATGAGATAAGTGGTTAAATGATGTAACCACACAATAAAGCTCAAAAACTCACAAGTTGTATGTTCTTTAACTCAAAAACCATATTCCCCAATGTATAAATCATGCAAGTTTCAATGAAATTTTTAAACTCAATTCAATTTGAATTTCAATGGCCTAAATAAAAAGTAAGCTTCTTGGAAATTTCATTAATTTGACTAACACTTATTCTATATATGTATATAGTGTGATTGGATGAAAAAAGGTAAAAAATCCTAAGTTTAATTCCTAATTTCAATCAAACCAAAATAACAAGTATATAGGAAACCAAACTTAGGTGCAATCATCACATCATCCCAAATCACAATCAAGACTAAAAACCAAAAAGAACATATGTACAAGCCAAAATTAAGAGCAAAATGTCAAAATATGCATAACTACTATATAATACTAAGTTATGTACAAGCAAAATTAAAAAGTGCAATAAACTAAGAAAGTGCAATAACTAAGTAAAAAGGTTTTCAAAAGATAAAATATATAGAAAACAACTAAAAAGCATACAAAGAAACTAAACTAAAAGTGTTCGGAAATGAAGCTTGTCACCCAAAATGCGCTGGTGAAGTTGGGCAACCTCCCCACACTTAAGATGTAGCACCGTCCTTGGTGCTCACGATCATGCGGAGTGGAAGGAGTCGTCATTGTCTCACCATACAAAATTGGCTGCAAGAGTGATGGTGGTGCTGAAACGGAAAGAGCTAAGTCACAAAACAGCATATGAAGTGAACAAGTAATAAAAATTTGAATGGAAGCATATATGAGAATCAAGTTAAATCAAACACAAACAACTTCCAATCAAATTCAGAACATGGGGAAAGCTAACTTGCTTGTTTATCAAAGAATAAAAGAAGGAAGGAGCATTGTTACTATGCACAAAGAAAAAGAAAACAGTTAAAAGTTGAAGGTTAATGTTAGTTGAAAAAATAAAAAGAAAGTTAAAAGTTAAAACTTATGTTAGTAAAAAGGAAAATGGTTAATTGAAAGAGAAAAGAAATTTAAAGTTAGGTGAAGGAGAAGAAAAAGTTAGTTGAAAAAGAAAACAAAAGTTAAATGTTATGTAAAAAGAAGGGAAAAGTTAGTAAAAGAAATGGAAGAAAAATCAAAAGTTAGGTGCATAGTCACAAGTTCCTTAATTCCAAAAAGTTTCAAAAATTTTAAAATAAGCAAGTTTGTATTCACTTCTCAACAATTCAAAATGCCAAAACAAGTGATGCACATGTATGTGTAAAGCACATAATCAAGTAAATTGGCATAAGTGGAAGCAATTTGGTATTGGCAAGTTAAAACTTTAATGAACAATGCACATAAATGAAATTCAAACACCAAATCATAAGGAAGCATAAAAGTCACAAGTTGAAACAAGAATTGAAAACCTCATGATCTAAGTGACTTAATAAAAGTTAGGCAAAAATAAAATGAATCAATTCAGCCACTTAGATTTAAAACCTTCAAACTTGTGAGTTTATGCAAAAGAGGCTCTACTTTTAAAAGAATTTCAAGTTTATGGTCAATTTGAAAATAATTCACTTGAACTACTCAATGCATAGAAGTAAATTAGCATTACAAACAAGCAAAGAATGTTAGAAGCATGACCAAAACTTGCAAAGAAGTTCTTGAGGAAATCAGAAATCATGTAGCAAACAAGGGTCTATTTTGACATAGAAATCCGTCAAATAGAATCTTGTCGCCCCAAATAACACAATGTCACTTAATAAACTAAGGTTAGGAAAAATCCAGCAGCATTTCAGCAGTAAATTGGCCTATTTCCCAATTCAACCAATCAATTCAGATTTCCTATGAATGCTTTAACACTCAAATTCACAAAAAATCATATATGACTTCATAGGAAATCAGAAAGTGAGCCAAAATATAGCAAGAACAAAAAATACAGCACCAAAACAATGAACCATTTAACAAGCAGACAATTTGAATTCAAACAGTCAAGTGCAAAATTGAAAGAAGACTTCAGCAGCAATTCAGGCAAGCCAGTTCAAACCAAATGAAATTCAAACTTAAGAAGCATAATAGCATGATTAATTACCTATGAACTTGTACTACTCCTACTCCAAAGCAACCTAACAGCAGCAAAGTTTTAGCAAAAACAATTGTAACACAATGAAGTAACAAGTATCCAAATGATCAAAACAATTCCAGACAATTAAACATGCAACAATCACACATTATCCCGTCAATTTCAGCCTCAAAAGTCATCAAAACTGGCAGTAAATCAGCAAATCTCCACACAATCAAGAAAATTTTCAACCAAACTCAACAGCAAATTTCCAGCAATTCAATCAGAAAAATCAAATCAGAATCAGTGATTTCACATCATAAACAGAAATTTAGAATCTGTGGTTCCATCACAATGAGCAACCCGAACAGTAGTGAATTAATCCAGCAGTAACCAAAACAGCAGCAATGCACAACATATAATGGACTCAATTAACATTCGTTGCATTGAATTCGATAATCGTTCCAAAAGCAAGCAGTATGAATTCAAGCAATTACTCATAATTGAATCCAACAATGAACTGCAATTGGGAACAAGAACTCAGCCAACAGCATTTAGCAAGAACAAAGCAATAACAGATAACCAGGCAGCAGCATCAATTGCACAGGGGCAAATCATGAAAGAGCAACATTCCAAACAGCATTATTAATCAAAACAAACCTAAATCCACTATCCAGCTCAGATTCTCTAACAACCTAATCAACTAACATGCATTTCTAACTAAATTAAGCTAAACAAAATTAACTTACAGTAAACTAATGACTGAAACAGAACTCAATTAAAGAAAAAAGTGAACCTGGGAAGCAGAATTAGAACAGAGGAAGGGAAAGGAAGAAGAAGGTTGATGATGGTGAGTGAACGGCTGGAGTAACTCAGCTGGCCTGGTGGTGGAGCTGCTCCAATGGCAGCAGCGGAGGAGGGGCGCAGCAAAGAAATAGGGGTGGTGTTGCAACAGCTGGAACCCAACTCAGACGAAGCGAACAGGAGCGTGAACTTGCTCTGTTCTTCAAACCAGAAGGAACGAGAGAGACAAGGATACTTGTGCCATTGCACCTGATGGCGACAGAAAGGGTAGAGGGAGGAGGCTGAACGCGGTGGTCGAGACCGGAGTTTGAGACATGGCTAGGGTTCGCGATTGTGGTGGCGGAGGTAAGGGGTGACGATAATCAGAGGAGAGGGGAAGGGCTTCGTACGAAGGAGAGGGAACAGGGGTATGGCGCGCGGTGTTGAGCTCGACGGAAAGGGGCTCTGATAGGGGGTCCTTTGGTTCAGCGAGAAGGGAGAAAGAGGGATGAGAAGGTAGCTGTGGTTTCTGGGCTCGGCGGAGGTGAGAAGAAGAGAAGAAGAGAAGAAAGGGATGTGGAGACTCGTCGTCGGTGTCGCTGTGGCTCGCCGACAGTGCGGTGGTTCGGGCAATGAGAGAGAGGGAGGAGAAGGTGGAGGTTGCGGTTGCAGAGCGCGGTGTGGCTGAGGAAGACAGAGAACCAGGGATGGCGGGACGAGAGAAGAGATGAGAGAAAAGGGAAGAAGAGGGAGAAAGGGTGCGGCGGTAGCCGGCGGTCATGGTGGCGGGTCGTTCGACGCTGGCGATTCTGGTGGTTGGAGAAGTTGAAACAGAAAAGAGAAGGGCTGCGGTGATCCTTGGCTCGGGTTCGGCGATGAGGGGTGAGAGAAGAGGAAGAAGGGATGGGGTGAGGGGCGGTGGTTTGAGACAGTGATGTATGGTGATGATGGTGAAGAAGATGAAGACGTTGATGGTGAATGATTGGCTCAAGGAAGGGCAGAACAGGGGGATGCGGACGCACATAGCTTGCGGGTGCTCCCAACAGAGAAGGGTGAATTTGGGGTGCGTACGCTAGTGCGTACGGAGAGGAAAATGGACAATAGTGCGTATGCACACACTGTGCAAACGCTGCGAGTAAAGGGTGTCTATGAGACCCAACAATGCAAAATGTATATATACAAGAGATTAACAAAAATATGTAACTATGTACATTAACTTTAAAATTAATCCAAGATTTTATCTTCCAAATCAAAATCATGGACTATTTAAACCATTTTTAATATGCACAAACAAGAATCTACCAAAACTATTTTAATCACAAAAAAATTAATAAAAAATTTTAAACATGCAACTCAAGTCAAAAAGGCAATTTAAACAAAATTACTAACTATTCACATATGCACTTTAAAACAAAAATCTATTAAGGCAAGCAAATAACCAAGAGACATATTACAAGAAAAAACAAGCAACCAATCAAAAACAAACTATTCACATATTCACATATTAACAATAGCCAATAATGTAACACCATTGCAAATCCCCGGCAACGGCACCAAAAACTTGATGTGAGAATTTATGTTGATCTAGAATTTCACAAAAATAGAGAATCTCGTTGCAAGCATAGTCTAGACCAACAATTAATTTTCAATCAAAGTTTAAATTAAAGATGTCACAATTCAACACAAAAAAACCAAGAGTACTAAACTCTCGGGTCGTTCTCCCTAGGAAATGCAATGGAGTGTTCAATTGTTAGCTATGAGGGATTGGGGGTTGTAATTGCAAGGAGCAAGAAATTAAAGTGCAAGGAAGTAAATAGTCATGCAAGAAATTAAAGCTCAAAGCAAGGAAATAAAAAATGTAATTCAAGTGGCAAAAAGGAGGAACTCTTAGCAAGGATTGGGAGTTAAGGATTCCTATCATAATCATAGACCACAAACATGATAATTGCTAAGAATTAATGTAACACCCTAACTACCAAAGCTCACGCTTCCGGCTGCACGACTCTGATAGCTCGGAAATTACGACGACTTTTATATTATTTAATACTAAAATATGAGCCTGTTTAAAACTTTAAACCGCAATACCACTCCTAAAAATACTTTCGTTCGATAACATACATCCATAGATACCATACAACTTACAAAAACTCATAAAGGATACATCTATATATATACATAGATATATATATCATATTACAAGCATTAACCAATACAATCTCTAACCCTCTTACAGAATATATCAAGATACAGGTGAGGGTACAATAAATAATCTAAAGCAATACAGAGCATCTCAACAACAACTAAATAAACTCTTCGTGACTTCTGCGCCCATATCCTGAAAGGGGAAAATGTAGGGGGGTGAGAACATCATCCTCGAAAGGGTTCTCAGTAGAGGGTTTTTGAGAATTACTATAAAAGGATACGTGAAGATAAACCGTACCAGTGATTAGTAACCGTCTTATGCCTCCTTTTCAAAAGCAACGGTTTACAATAAAAGTAAAGTCTAAAAATCCTTTCTGAAAGAAAAACCGTTCAATTCTCAAAAACTCAAAAGCCTTTAAAAAAATGTTTATCTATGCTGAACTAAAATAGCCTTTCATATTTTTCCAAACCAGAAACACAAACCAAAATCAACCATCGGCTCATCTCATTTCAACCACGGCCCTAGGCCCAAACAATCCAACCATCAACCAATCACCACAATCCAACAGAGTCCCAGTTGCAAACACAAATAGGAAGTTCAAGCACAAACAAACAGTTACAGCAAGTAGAACAAATAGCAGTTAATCACAAGTAGTCACAAAGGCAAACCAAGTACAATATGCACACCCAAACAATGTCACATAGATGCATATGATGCATGCCTGTCCCTAGTGGCTGATGATATCATCTGTCGGTTATATAGCCAACCCGACACGTCCTGGTAGCTAACCATGGACAGAAACACCCATCGCGGAGCAAGTAGGTTTGAGCTTCAACCCCATTGCTACTACCCGCTCAACCCAGAGCCAGTGGAATAACCACTACTGCGGCTACTACCCAGGCGGGTGTTTAAAAGCTCAACCTGGAGCGAGTGGAATCATCACTACTACCGCTACTACCCAGGCGTCACAGTCTCTGACCTGGAGCAAGTGGGACGAACCACAACCCTTGCTACTACCCAGGTATCTCAAGCATATATTCATTCAGTTCCAGCTATGGATCAACATCCATCTCAGCCATCCGGCTTAAATTCATAATTCATAGTCAGCCATACGGCCCATAACTCATTCGGCAATCAACCATAAATCAATATCATACACAGCCATTCCGGGTCACGGTTCAATCCAGAACCTGCCAATATTCATAATCATACACAGCCATTCTGGCCCATAACAAAAAATCACTTCAACCATTCAACATCATCAAATTCATAAAACCGGTATTTAAGCCACAAATCACTTTTCTCAAGCCATTTCACTTTGAAATCAA
>NC_029788.2:83214660-83216076 GCF_000816755.2 Arachis ipaensis | reverse complement strand
CCCGCAATGATGGCTCTCCGGCGCGACACCAGCCACAACAGGGACGGCGGCGGTGAGACCCCAATAGCGACGAGTTTCCCGGCGTCAGAACAAGCAGGACTGGCGACGGCAAGGAGGCCCGGCGACGGTGACCCAGGCGGCGATGGTCTCCCCTGTCGCGCTCTCCCTCACTCTTCGCGCTCGTCGGCAGGGGCAATATGGCGGTGACTCAGCAAGGATGAGCTCCTCTGGTTCGGTGACAGAGGTGCGGCTCAGGTTCCAAGAACAGGACAGCATTGGCGGCGACGGCATGGCTCAGCAACCGCGTGGTGACGGCATGAACAGATCCTTCTTCTCCCTTCGGCTAGCAACGGCGGCGACGATGGCAGTGGCACCCACCGCGCCGCCTCTCTCTTCTTCCCCCTCTCCTTCCTTCTCCGTGGATTCCTCACCCCACTCCCCCTTCGGATTTATTTTTCTTTCAGGGAACACCAAGGAAATTTTTGTGTGTTGTTGTTGTTGTTGCTGCGCAGTGAAGGCAGTGAGGAAAGGGGTTGGGCTGCGTAGCGTGGAGGAAGGATGGAAGGGAATAGGTTTGGCAAAATTAGGGTTAGGGGCATTTTAGTAATTTCTAATAAAATTGTGGATAATATAGTAATTGAAACCCACATTAAATCCAACACTAATTGCATNCTCAATAAAATTAACTCAAATCAATTCTCAATGGGTTAAACTCGATCTCAAAGCTTTAAAAGAATCAACTTGAAAAGCATTTCGTTTCACAAAACCACACAACAATTCAACCAACAGACGTTCATAACCAACCAAGGCAAATCAAGCCATACATAAGACCGATACAATCACCAAATACACATTCACTCACATCAGCATCCATATATAATAATTCCAATATATAAAATATAGTTTTTGGAAAGCGCCCCTACCTCAAAACGCAAATCCATAATCCAAACGCCTCATAAGTTCTTTTTGCCTCAACTCGAAATCAAAGGTAGCTTCAAAGCACAGCCCCACACATTTTCGCAGCAGCATAACCAGCTCTAAATTACAGCAAGCAACCTCAGTTACTAAACTCTAAGAACATTAATGCAGGGCTTTCGAAACAGAAATACTCACTGACTTAACAAAACGAAGCAGCTGCAGCTCCATATCAACCCGGCAGCGGCTCCATCGGCCATCTCAAGCGGCAGTGGCGGCGAAAAACCCCGACAACCGCAACGGCAGTGGTTTTCCGGCGACTAAGCTGCATTCTCCGGCGGCAAAGACGGCGGAGCAGCTCGGAACGGCCAGCAGCAGTGTCGGCGCTAACCCAGCACCAACATCCACCACCGTTACCACCTTCCTCTCTGGTCAGATCCAACGGCCGCAACTCAGCCGCAACAACGATGAAACGGCAGCAAAAGGATCAGCCCCAACCCG